>NC_141596.1:36882477-37122477 GCF_047967505.1 Dipteris shenzhenensis
TCCGCCCCCGCTCCCCCTCCTACCTCCCCCTACCCCGCTCCCTACCCCATCTCCCTGCCTCCCTCTACCTCGCTCCCTACGCTGACCCCTACCTCGCCTCCCCCCCTCCCTACCCCCGGTCCTCCTCTCCCCCCTACCCGCCGCCCCCTGCCCCGCTCCTCCCTCCAGCCTCCCCACTCGCTGCCCCCTACCCCGCCTCCACCCCCTCCCTAGCCCCGCTCCCTCCAGCCTCCCCCTTCCCCCGCTCGCCGCCCCTACCCTGCCTCCCCCCCCTCCCTACCTCCGCTCCTCCCTCCCTCTTCCTCCCTCCCTCCCTCTCTCCCTCCCTCCCTCCCCTTTTCCGTCGCTCCTCCCTCCCTCCTTTCCTCCCTCTCATCCCCCTCCACTTCCCTCTTCCTCCTAGAGGCTGCGGCCTCCAAGGCTTCTCTCCTTCTCCCTAAACTTTCTCTCTCTCTCTAGTTCCTCTCTCTCTTTCTTTCTTTCTCTCTCTTTAAAATCTTTAAAGAAAATCTAGATAAAGAATTAATCAAAAAAATTTACAAGTACCTGGAAAAAATTTGTAAGTTTGCTCTTTCTTGCTTTCTTGCTCTTCCTTCCTTGCTTTCTTGCTCGTCCTTGCTTTCTTGCTTCAATGAATGAAATGAGAGGAGAATGAATGAAGAAGGAAGACTATATATAAGAAAAATTAGGTTTTCCTCCTCCTCTCCTATTGGCTTTCCATTCCTCCCCTCTCTCCTATTGGCTTTTCATTCCTCCCCTCTCCCATTGGCTCCCATTACTCCCCCTCTCCCATTGGACCCCTATCCCTCATCCCAATCTTCCATTGGCCCTCCCCCCATCCATCTCTTCTTCCTCCCCCATTGCCACCACTCCCATCCCACATTTCCACCACGTCCCATACTCCTCCCATTTCCCAAAATCCCATATTTCCCCATCTCACCCTCCTCTTTTTCATCCCCTATTAGCTCCCCTCACTCATTTCACTCCCGTATTATCCTACTCCCCTATTACCTCCCCCTCTCCCATTCCATTCTTCCCTCCCCACTCTCACTTCCACTTCCCATTACTCACTTGCCATTTGCAAACTATTAATATATTATTATACTATTTTTTATACTTATTATCATACACCCCTATTACTTCCCCTCTCCCATTCCACTCCTCCCTCCTCACTCCCACTTCCACTTCCCATTACTCACTTGCTATACACATTTGCAAACTATTAATATATTATTATATGATTTTTTATACTATTTGCAAACTTACATGTGGGCAAAATCACAGGTGTCAAAGCGATCCTATTGTGGTCATACAACAACTGTGCTTTTATTCAAGGGCGTATTTACAAGGGCATATTTATCCTCATCAACAAGCTTATTTCAGCTTTTATTTTGACACAATGCTCAAGGTATGAAGTGCATAATTTGTGCACTAGGTGTTTACTTTGTTGTATCCAAATTGTTTGCCACACACACACACATATACACATACCGAGAATTTTCTAATATTATCGCATCTACATTTCTCCGATGGGCACAAAACTTTGTACACGCCTCAACCTAGGTCGTATTGACTTGCATACAAAGTGGTGCACCCATCCCATAAGTACTTGTTCGGATAACACACCTACAAATGTATTTTATGACGATTGTGCATAACACTAGGAACAAAATGGTGTATAATGTGCGATCGACTATGCAAAGCATATCCAATGGACACAAGACTTTGCACGTTCCTCAACCTAGGTAGTATTGACTTGTGTGCAAAGTGGCATCCCCATCCGATAAGTACTTGTTTGAAAAATACACCTAGGATCGTGTTTTTTGACGGTTCTACATGACACCAAGGCAAAAACGGTATTTAATACTCAATCTACCATGTAAAGCATATCCGATGGGCACAATAATTTAGTACTTGGTATGATAATACACCTAAGAGCATGTTCTTTGATGGATGTGCATAACACTAAGGGGAAAACGGTGTATAATGTGTGATCCCCCATGTAAAGCATAATCGATAGACACAATACTGTGCACGCACATCAACCTAGTTAAAATTGACTTTCTTGCAAAGTGGCTCCCCCATCTGACAAGTACTTTTTAGAATATCACACCTAGGACCATGTTTTTTATTGGTTGTTGTCCATGACACTAAGGCAAAAACGTTGTTTTATGCTTAATCGACAATGCAACGCATATCCGATCATCACAATACTTTGCACACATCTCAACCTATGTATTATTGACTTACACTCAAAGTGGCGTGCCCATCCCATAAGTACTTAGTCGAATAACACATCTAGGACTGCGTTTTTTGATGGTTGTGCATGGCACTAAGGCCAAAAGGGTGTTTAACGCTTGTTCGACAATGCAAAGCGTATCCGATGGGCACAATACTTTACATGAGTCAACAATTGTGGTATTAAATTTCATGCAAAGTGGTACACCCATCTGATAAGCAGTTGGTTGGATAACACACCTAAAAGCGTGTTTTTTTATGATTGTGCATGACATTGAGGCACAAACGGAGTTTAATACGTGATATACCGTGCAAAGTACATCCGATGGGCACAATACTTTGCACCCACCTCAACCTAGGTGTTATTGAGTTGCATGAAAAGTGGTGTATCGGTTAGATAAGTACTTGATCCGATAACACACCTAGGACCGTGTTTTTTTATAAATGTGCTTAACACTAAGGCCAAAACGGTATTTAATGCTCAATCAACCATGCTATCCGATCAGCACAATACCTTACTTGCACCTCAACCTAGGTGGTATTGACTTGTTTGAAAAAAGGCACACCCATCAGATAAGTACTTGGTTGGATTGATAACACACCTAAGGGTGTGTTTTTTTACGGATGTGCATATCACTAGGGGAAAAACGGTGTACAATGCGTGATCGACCATTCAAAGCATATCCAATGGCTACAATACTTTGAATGCACCTCAACCTAGTTGAAAGATACTTGCATGCAAAGTGGAGCCCCCATCCGATAAGTACTCGTTTGAATAACACACCTAGGATCGTGTTTTTTTATGGTTGTGCATTACACTAGAGCAAAAATGCTGTTTTATGCTTCATCGACAATGAAAAGCATATCTGATGGGAATAATACTTTGCACACACCTTAAACTAGTTGGAATTGACTGACATGCAAAGTGGCATGCCCATCCCATCAGTACTTGATTGGATAACATACCTAGCAGCGTGTTTTTTTATGGATGTGCATGACACCAAGGCAAAAATGGTATTTAATGCTCGATGGGCACAATACTTTTCCTACACCTCAACCTAGGTGGCATTGACATGTTTTCAAACAGGCACACCCATCCGATAAGTACTTGGTCAGATAACACACCTAAGGGCATGTTTTTTTGTGGATGTGCATATCACTAGGGGAAAAACGGTGTATAATGTGTGATCGGCCATGCAAAGCATATCCTATGGTCACAATACTTTGCAAGCACCTCAACCTAGTTGAAAGATACTTGCTTGCAAAGTGGAGCCCCCATCTGATAAGTACTTGTTTGAATAACACACCTAGGACCGTGTTTTTTTATGGTTGTGCATTACACTAAGGCAAAAACGGTGTTTTATGCTTGATCCACAATGCAAAGCATATCCGATGGGCACAATACTTTGCACAAACCTTTAACTAGGTGGAATTGAATTACATGCAAAGTGGCATTCCCATCGCATAAGTACTTGATCAGATAACACACCTAGCAGCGTGTTTTTTTACGAATGTGCATGACACTAAGGCAAAAATGGTATTTAATGCTCAATCGACCATGCAAATCATATCTGATGGGCACAATACTTTTCCTACACCTTAACCTAGGTGGTATTAAAATGTTCCCAAAGAGGCACACCCATCCGATAAGTACTTGGTCAGATAACATACCTAAGGGCGTGTTTTTTTGCAGATGTGCATATCACTACAAGAAAAACATTGTATAATGCGTGATCGACCATGCAAATCATATCCGATGGTGACAATACTTTGCACGCACCTCAACCTAATTTAAATGGACTTGGGTGCAAAGTGGAGCCCCCATCCGATAAGTACTTGTTTGAATAACACACCTAGGACCGTGTTTTTTTATGGTTGTGCATGACAATACAGCAAAAACGGTGTTTTATGCTTGATCCACAATGCAAAGCATATCCGATGGGCACAATACTTTGCACACACCTTCAACTACGTGGAATTGACTTACATGCAAAGTGGCATTCCCATCGCATAAGTACTTGATCGGATAACACACCTAGCAGCGTGTTTTTTTACGGATGTGCATGACACTAAGGCAAAAATGGTATTTAATGCTCGATCGACCATGCAAAGCATATCCGATGGAAACAATACTTTTCCTATGCCTTAACCGAGGTGGTATTGAGATGTTCTCAAAGAGGCACACCCATCCGATAAGTACTTGGTTAGATAACATACCTAAGGACGTGTTTTTTGGCGGATGTGCATATCACTACCGGAAAAACGTTTTATAATGCGTGATCGACCATGTAGAGCATATCCGATGGTGACAATACTTTGCACGCACCTCAACCTAGTTGAAATGGACTTGCGTGCAAAGTGGAGCCCCCATCCGATAAGTACTTGTTTTAATAACACCCCTAGGACCGTGTTTTATTATGGTTGTGCATGACACTAAGGCAAAAACGGTGTTTTATGCTTCATCGACAATGCAAAGCATATCCGATGGGAACAATACTTTGCACACACCTTCAAATAGGGTGAATTGACTTAAATGCAAAGTGGCATTCCCATCGCATAAGTACTTGATCGGATAACACACCTAGCAGCGTGTTTTTTTACGGATGTGCATGACACTAAGGCAAAAATGGTATTTAATGCTCGATCGACCATGCAAAGGATATCCGATGGGCACAATACTTTTTCTACACCTTAATCTAGGTGGTATTGAAATGTTCTCAAAGGGGCACACCCATCCGATAAGTACTTGGTCAGATAACATACCTAAGGGCGTGTTTTTTTGCGGATGTGCATATCACTACAGGAAAAACGGTATACAATGCGTGATCGACCATGCAAATCATATCCAATGGTTACAATACTTTGCACGCACCTCAACCTAGTTGAAAGATGTTTGCATGCAAAGTGGAGCCCCCATCCGATAAGTACTTGTTTGAATAACACACCTAGGATGGTGTTTTTTTATGGTTGTGCATTACACTAGAGCAAAAATGGTGTTTTATGCTTCATCGACAATGCAAAGCATATCCGATGGGCATAATACTTTGCACACACCTTAAAATAGCTGGAATGGACTTACATACAAAGCGGCGCACCCATCCCATAAGTACTTGATTGGGTAACATACCTAGCAGCGTGTTTTTTTACGGATGTGCATGACACTAGAGCAAAAATAGTATTTAATGCTCGATCGACCATGCAAAGGATATCCGATGGGCACAATACTTTTCCTATGCCTCAACCTAGGTGGTATGAACATGTTATCAAAGAGGCACACCCATCAGATAAGTACTTGGTTGGATAACACACCTAAGGGCCTGTTTTTTTACGGATGTGCATATCACTAGCGGAAAAACGATGTATAATGCATGATCGACCATACAAAGCATATCCGATGGTCACAATACTTTGCACGCACCTCAAAATTGTTGAAAGGGACTTGCATGCAAAGTGGAGCCCCCATCGGAGAAGTACTTGTTTGAATAACACACCTAGGACGTGTTTTTTTATGGTTGTGCATGACACTAAAGCAAAAACGGTGTTTTATGCTTGATCGACAATGCAAAGCATATCCGATGGGCACAATACTTTGCACACACCTTCAAATAGGTGGAATTTACTTACATGCAAAGTGGCACACCCATCCCATAAGTACTTGATCGGATAACATACCTAGCATCGTGTTTATTTACGGATGTGCATGACACTAGAGCAAAAATAGTATTTAATGCTCGATCGACCATGCAAAGGATATCCGATGGGCACAATAATTTTCCTATGCCTCAACCTAGGTGGTATTAACATGTTCTCAAAGAGGCACACCCATCAGATAAGTACTTGGTTGGATAACACACCTAAGGGCCTGTTTTTTTACGGATGTGCATATCACTAGGGGAAAAACGGTGTATAATGCATGATCGACCATGCAAAGCATATCCAATGGTCACATTACTTTGCACACATCTCAACCGTGTTGAAACAGACTTGCATGCAAAGTGGAGCCCCCATCTGAGAAGTACTTGTTTGAATAACACACCTAGGACCATGTTTTTTTCTGCTTGTGCATGACACTAAGGCAAAAACAGTATTTCATGCTTGATCGACAATGCAAAGCATATCCGATGGGCATAATACTTTGCACACGCCTTCAACTAGGTGTAATTGACTTACATGCAAAGTGGGGTGCCAATCCCATAAGTACTTGATCGGATAACATACCTAGCAGCGTGTTTTTTTACGGATGTGCATGACACTAGAGCAAAAATAGTATTGAATGCTCGATTGACCATGAAAAGGATATCCGATGGGCACAATACTTTTCCTATGCCTCAACCTAGGTGGTATTGACATGTTCTCAAAGAGGCAAACTCATCAGATAAGTACTTGGTTGGATAACACACCTAAGGGCCTGTTTTTTTACGAATGTGCATATCACTAGGGGAAAAACAGTGTATAATGCGTGATCGACCATGCAAAGCATATCCGATGGTCACAATACTTTTCACACACCTCAAAATTGTTGAAAGATACTTGCATGCAAAGTGGAGCCCCCGTCTGAGAAGTACTTGTTTGAATAACACACCTAGGACCATGTTTTTTTTATGGTTGTGCATGACACTAAGGCAAAAATGGTGTTTTATGCTTGATCGACAATGCAAAACATATTTAATGGGCACAATACTTTGCACACACCTTAAACTAGGTGGAATTGACTTACATGCAAAGTGGGGCGCCCATACCATAAGTAGTTGATCGGATAACATACCTGGCAGCATGTTTTTTAATGGATGTGCATGACACTAGAGCAAAAATAGTATTTAATGCTCAATCGACCATGCAAAGGATCCGATGGGCACAATAATTTTCCTACGCCATTGAATTCATTGAATGGTCCTAAGAGTATGTTAAAAATGAGGATGAGATCAACAGAGGATTATTCAATATTTAAATTTGATTGTGATATGGCCAAGGATGCAACGACCAATCATGGATGCTTGGTTACAAACAAATGTGAGGAGAAGAAGTGCATAAATATAGATAACAACGTGCACGAGGAACGAAAACGGTCATACATATGCATGAAGAGAAAGCAAATCCAGGCAGATCCACAAAAGCAACCAAAGAGGAAGAGAGTAATGAAGGAGGAGAACATGTTAAATGCATTGGGATATCTATGTTGCAAGTGAAGATGTATGCGCTTCATTGATCTTGCAGACATCAGGGAATGTAGAGGACACGTGTGGCAAAGAAGAGGAAGCGAAAGAAATGAATACCTTCTCACAAGTCTCTCTTGCTTTCTTCAGAATGGCAATAAAAGGCTGAGTTCAAGACAAAAGGTAAAACCTCTCGTAAATGGAAAAAATATTTGCAATAAGGCATATCGCAATATTGCTAGATTATCCCATGGTACATATTGGGATTTAGTCACCAAGGCAAAGGGCGGCAACAAATTTAGCATTCACGGTAATAGAGGAAGGTCCAAATCAAGAATCTCAACTATCAGGGCAGCAACAATTTTGCAAGACTTCATACATGAAAATGCTTTACTCAACCCCATATATCTACCAAACTCCCTAACGGTGACGCGATCACTGAAATGCACCTTCCAATGGGCTTGACAAAGCTCAAAGTATTTGACTCTATTGTAGAAAAGCAAAGGCAAAGAGGGGATGCTGTAGCTTCTTCTCATACTTTGTATACTCTTTGGAAGAAGAACTTTGGATATGTTAAAATCCCAAAGAGGCAAAAAATGTCAAAGTGCAATGTCTGTGATGATTTAAAGCAAGCGATTGAGAGTGCAACATGTCCAAATCAAAGGGAATTATACAAAAAAAACCGAAAATCTCATCATGACCTTATTCGACATTCTAGACAAAAATATGCATTTTGGAAGGAGCAAGCTATTTCGCATCCCGATGAATACATGTGCCTTATTCTAGATGGCATGGATCAGAATACAACAACATTGCCTCATTTTGTTGCCACTCCACCTAAATTACAAGGAAAGCACTTTCTAAAGACACATCTATGTGGAGTGTTAGTGCATGGAATTAAGTTCTTTGCAGATATATGGATTGATTCCTTGCATCTACATGATAGCAATCAAGTTGTAACATCTATTATGAAGGCAATTCGCAGTGTACATGCAGAAAAAGGTCGCCTACCACCGACTTTGAGAATACAAGTTGATAATTGCTGGAGAGAAAATAAGAATGTTCTCATGTTTGCATTTTGCTCCATGCTAGTTGCTCATCGAATCTTCAATGAGGTCGAATGTGGATTTTTGTATGTTGGGCATATACATGAGGATATCAATAAGGTTTTTAGCACAGTCTCAAGAGAGCTTAAATGCAAGGATGTGGAGACAATAGATGACTTGGTCAGAAGATGTGGCAGGCAAGTTGGTGGTCGTAAGGAAAGTACAGTATGTGAGAGGCTCGAAAGAATGTATGATTGGAAGAGCTTCATTCTACCTTTCATACAAACGGGTGGTGATGCATTGACAGGTCATATCAATCCACACTACTTTAGTTTTTTTTTTTAAGATGAAAAACCTGTAATGCAATGGCAACAATATTCTCATGATACAAAATGGGAACCTGAAGAACCTTACAGTCTCTTAACTTCAATTCCCAGCAAGGAAAGGTATCCAACATGGGCTCCTATACAAGAATTCAATGAGAGGTCTAACTGTGAAATAGAAGGACTAAAAGCATTTATTACATACAAAGAGGAAATGCTCCGGAGATATCCTGATTCAAAGCCTACTTGGAGAGAATGCACTACCACTGTAATTAACAAGACACGAAATTTAATAAAGGACCTTGAGAGAATGTGAGGCTCAAAGGATGTCAAGGAAGAATGCAATATGTTTTGGCCAAATGTTCATAACGATTTGTGCCCAGCTCCAGTCTTTGAAAATGAATTTGTATCATTACTCCCACATCCATATTGTGGACCAAAGAAGAGAGAGTTTATGCCACAAGTAGATATAGAGGTCGATTGTTTTGTTGTGGTTCGGCCATCGGATGATGAATATGAGAATGTGAAGTTTTGGGTTGAAAAAGTAATTGATGTACAAAGAGATGACCAAGGGAGAGCTACAACATTTACAGCAGTATGGTATGAGCCAAAGGGCAGGAAGGAGAATATGGATAACAACACATTGTATACTAATTGTATAATGAAGGAGTGGGTCCCAAATGATGAAGCGGTCTCGCAAGTTTTGACGGAGACAATCATAGTGTCTTGGCATTCAAGGGCAAAGAAATCAAAGAAGCGCATGGGATATGAGGTAGAAGGAAAAATAAAAATACCACAACAAAGTATTTTGCATATACATGAATTTTTAAGGATGCTCGCCATGGAGGAAGTAGAAGGAGACAGTGCAAATGAAGAATGTCCATGATTAAAGTTTTGTATTGAAGTCCATTGAAGGATTTTATTTGGGTACTAGGCAAGAAGCCAATTCAAGACAATTATAATCAGAGTCATCACTTCCTATGTCAAATGAGAGTCAAAATATGCACTAGATCTCACCCAAGGGTCAAGGCTTGGCAAGACAATAGGGAGTTAATGCAGATGGCACCTCGCAAGGGACTGTCACATTGAGCAATAAGAAAATGGGGAGTCAATACACCCAAGGGGCAAGGCTTGGCAAGACAAGTGGGAGTTAATGCAGATGGCACCTGGCAAGGGACTGTCGTGACATTGAGCAATAAGACAATGGGGAGTCAAATTATGCAGATGGCACAAATTGAGGCTCTTTAAGAGCAACAATTTAAATTGTAAACATATGTTCAATCTATATCATTTTGGATACAAAGACTCCAGCTGAGAGCAACGTCTCTCAATGTAAACATATAATGATAGCTATAATTGCTATTATAATTCTTTGGTTCAATACAAAACTTGGGTCATATGGCATCATGTCTTTTTTCTATTTATTAAAAGTTTTAAAAATTTTGTGCATATTGCGAGTGACAATGTTATTTACATGAAATGTCTCCTTTCATGGATTTATAAATTTATCACGTCAAGGAAAAATATTAAAAATAATTAAATTAACAAATAACTTAGGTATAGCTAGAATTTCTAAAATAGGATTATTTCAAATTCTTGCATGTTGGTGCAAAAGTATAGATTGAAAAAACAAGATTTTTATGTGAATATGATAGTGCCACAAAGTGAACTTTTGATTTGGGAAGAATATTTTCAGAAAGTAAAATTTTGATTTGGGAACTTGGATATTTTCACAAAGTAAACTTTTCATTTGGGAAGGATTTTTGGGCTTCGTCCAAAAACAACAGAAAAAGTCCAAAATTAATGAAATAGGTGTTTAAACCTGAAACCCTTGCACCTAGACCCTAAATTATTCAACCTAGATTCTACATTCTAAAATATTTACCTTAGGTGCTAAATCCTAGATCTTAAACCCTAAACCCTTGCGCCTAGACCCTAAATTGTTCAACCTAGATTCTACATTCTAAACTCTTTACCTTAGATTCTAAACCCTAAATATGGCACATCTAGAGGTCCGTAATACTACATCTCATCTTCAGACTCATAACATTGTCAAGTGGGGGTTAGCTTTCTTAAAATCAAATTTACCTATTAAGAAAGTTTCCTTCAATAAGGTGGAAGATATAGGAAAATATAATGAGAAGAAAAGAACTGCACAAATGGGTTCAAAATTAAGAAATCATGGCAGCTCTAAAGACTACCATAACGGCATGCTTTCAAGTATTGAGGACATTATAATAAGTGATGTTGATGCAAGAGAAGTTGCAAGTGACTCAACTATGCTCACTGGTTTAGAGGACATGTCTTGTGTTGCAAGTGACTCGAACATGATCACTAGTATAGAAGACTTATCTTGTGTTGCAAGTTACTAGACAAACATGCTCATTGGTATAGAAGACTTATCTGGTGTTACAAGTGATCCAAACATGCTCACTAGTATAGAAGACTTGTCTTGTATTGCAAGTGACTCAAACATGCTCACTGGTATAGAAGACTTATCTTGTATTACAAGCAACTCAAACATGCTCATTGGAATTAGCATGGATCATATGGATGGAAGAACATCTAACTGTGAAGGAGAGATATTTCAACCACAAAATTCATGAGGCATTGGTAGCAAGTTGACTTTAATGAACAAGTTGTCTACTAGTTGCCAATTCCAAGATATTATAAAGTGACATCAAATAATTCCCAAGGCCACTCTGCAATTGATTTTAGAGATGAAGATTCAAGAGAAATAGATTCAATTCTTAAATAATGGACCCACAACTCAAAAACTCAAGATACTATCCACAAAAAGAAAGTATGTGAGTGTCAAGAGGCAATGAATCATGGCACCGATTCCAGAACCCAAGAGACATGTAATGCTATCTTAGGAGAATATAGAAAGGACTCTTATGCGCATTTGTTGCAGGAAAATTTGCATAACAAAAGTTGCAAAAGATGATTATGAAGCCATGCGCATCAGCTACAAGGGTGGGATGTCAGTTATGTCATGCCTTGCAAATAATAGTGATGGACTTTGTAGCAATGGCAACAAACCAGCAATAACCCTGAGGGGAGGACTACCCATGAGGCATACATATGTGATGAAAGCATCCATCCTGAGTGCTATAAAGCTGGCATGTGTAGACAAGTAGAATATATTTTTATCATCTTTGGCCAAGTCTTGCATATCATGCGCATAGTTTTTGTCCCTATGGAACATTCCCATTTGATTGTTGGATGAGGGGATATGATCCTAATTTGGAGTTGCTTCCATTGGATAAGCACTCATGCATTGAGGTGATCTTCCACTTGTAGAGCAGTCACAAGCTCTCGGTACACCACCATTGTGCATTGTAGTGGGACTTCATTGATGTCATCTTCCATTGCCTCATTGTTGTGCACTGCAATTGGAGTTCAAGCTTGGAGATGATTATCTTTTGGGATTTCATCTCTTCCATTTTCTCTTTATGTTTATGGTAGATGGATGTATATGCCTCCTTAAGATTTTTCATTTGCAAGGTGACCTGTGCTTGTTGATGAATGACTTTAGTGGTAGTGGACCATTGGTCCAAGACTTGTGCTTGTGGAGTGCTGGCCTCTTTAGTAGTAGCAAGTTGGTACTTCAAGTTTTTATAGTCCCTTGTAAGCTCTTCAATGCTGAATGTGTGTATTGCCAAAGACTACTGTTGCGTGTCTTCAAGCTTGTCTTGGCCAATATTGGAGCTCTTCTTCTTTGTGGATTGGAGTGAGTCAAGCTTGTGCCAATGCCTCCGTCTACTAAGCATGTGCAGAGCTCAAGGAGTTATAGTAGGTCTATAGGATTGCCATTGCTTGTACTGCTGATGTCACATGTATTTGGCTTTAGTGGAGGTTGGAGGTCACATCCCTCACTGCCTTCTCTTGAGCTTGAAGAACTTGGTTCATGCGCACTTCTTCAACCTCCTTCTCATCTATTTGCACCCGAAGTGCCTTGACCTCTCTGGCGATTGCCTAGAATTGGTCTTCGATTGATGCTGCAATTTGTTTGTCCAATTCTTGTGCATGTTCCTCCTTGGCCAAGCTAGTGAATAGTTTGGACATTTAGATCGTTTGGCTAGCTTGATGATGGAGAATGACAGACGGTTCATACAATTGGTGCTCATGTAGCCATCTTGACAATTCTGTAGTACTTGTTGGGGGTTGTTCCAATGGTATTTCAGTCAATTGGGTATAGTAGTCATACTGTTGATCTGGCACTAGCTCCCCTTGTGGCTCATGGACTGCTGGCATGGCGTCGATGGGCGATGCTGGTGCCGATGTAGCCTCAGGATTTGGTGTGGATCTTGCCTCAGGTTCAGGCTTCTACTATTGTTGCAGATATATTGGTTGCAATTGTGCACCGAGCTGTAGCATCTCATGGGGCAATTCCTCAATTCTGATCTCCAGAATAGGCATTTCTTATCAAGTATCTGTATTTGCCAATGTGATAGTAGGAGAAGTTGGTGATGGCTCCCATACTACTGAGAAGGGAATTTCCAACTCCTCAATAGGTTTTGGTGACTAGGGCAAACTTATTTCTCATTCTTGTAGCTCCGATAAGTGTGGAATTTTACATTTTTGGCCTAATGAACCATCTAGTTTTTTTGTGAAGAAGATGACTAAGTGCAGAGTGGAAGGGATTGGTTCTTGCCACATTTAACCCCCAGGATTGTAGATAGAAAGTGTGCTTCTTTCTTGAGGTGAGGTTAATGATGGTGCGAAGTAATATGGAACATTGTGCCCTTGGCACATGGAGGTTTTGTACTTTGAGAAATTTAGCATTGGCAAGCCTTGTAGGGTATTTGGCACCTTGTGTTGGGAGTGATAAGGCCCTTTGAATGACTGTATTATCAAGGATAATATTGAGTGGGCTCTGATGTACAGTGATGGTGCCGTACTTGCGAACTTGTGCATTGCTAGAGTGGTAAGAATGGAGAAAGCCCCTAATGTATGTGCTCATTGTAGGATTGTCTTCCAAGGATTCTAGGCTCTCATACAAATTTCCTAGATCCCTTTGCTCTAAGAAAGTTGTTGCTGCATTGGAAAGAGCATAAGTTGATGTAAGTGGCCACACAAGTTCCAATGACTGGGCCTCGTCAATGGTTTTGTAGGCCGGTGGTGACTTGGGTGGCATTTTTTCTTCTTAGGTTTCCATGTCCTGGACATAATCCTCCTCAAAGCTATCGCTTTGAACCACAAATGCATGTGGTCATTGTGGTTGAGAGGATGTAGATGTCTGTAAAATCTAGAGGGGATCTCGTACTTGAGGTGGTGGGCTCTTTCTACGTATCGTCTTTAGTGGCGGCATTGTTTCTGAACCTGCATCCATGTGTATATGGTGAACCATTGATCATTAGATTAGTTGGCATGCAGATATGCCATTTGTGTGTGTTTGTGAGACATCTTATTTTTACACATGCTTTGTCATAGGGTAGCTAGGACCTAGGCATCACTTCTAAGCCCTAAGTTGAAATCGGTTGATGCTACCTGTATGTGCGAAGATGTACGTACATATGCAAGTGAGTGCTCGTGATACAATATAATCCTAACTAAAGAAGACTTCAGTTTCCCAAATCTTAATTTTTATTGAGGATGGCTTGCGTGTTAAAGTCCTAGCACTTCAGTCGGCTCCCATTTATTGTTGTGTTGAATTGGACTGTATCCAATGTTTCTAGCAGTGCAGCTCTAATGGGATTCATCTTTTAGACTCGGTAGGGTCCTTGACCTAGATACTTGAGTTTTCCCTTGTGTACTTGGCATTGTATAACAAGACCAGGTCACCTTCCTTGATGTCTTTGGCTTTAAGATTCATGTCAAACCATGCCTTTCTTCTGTGTTTTTCTATTGTCATGGTATGGTAGATGACTAATCTGGTCTCTGTATGCTTCTCCAATTGATCGAGTCTTTCTTTCAAGGATGCTTGATCTCCCATGCATTCCTGTACTGCTATGTGTAGGCTTGGTATTACAAATTCTAGTGGGACCATAGCTTCGAGGCTGTACACCAATTGAAAAGGTATATTCCTTGTACTTACCTTAAGTGTGGTTCGGTATGCCCATAAGGCTTCATTTAGTTTCTCTGCCCAATCAAAACACTGTGGTTCTACTACATTGGTGAGGATAATGCATAATATTTTGTTGGTGGATTCGGCCTTTCCATTCCCTTGGGGGTAGTAGGGTGTGCTTTTTCTATGGATTACCATAAAGCCACACAAGAGTTCTTGGATTACCTCATTCAAGAACACTATATTAGAGAATTTGGGAATCTCCCAAGTCCCACTTTCAAGTTAAGTTCTAAGATTTAACCATGTGGCCAAAACTTGAACCCTTATTTGAAAGTGGGACGTGGGAAGATTCCCTACTATGGTGTTAAGGATGGATTCCACTTTCAAGTAAAGGGTCCAGATGTGACCATGTGGACAAATCTTAACCATATTGGGAAGTCCCAAACTATTTGAAAAGTCCCAAATTCCCTAAAATAATGTTAATTGACAAAATGAGTGCCTCTATCCAACACAATTTCAATGGGGCATTCCACATTCTTGTATAACAATCTTGCTATGCTTCTCACAACTGCCTTTCTTACTGCTTTAGCTTCATCCCATTTATTAAAGTAATCAATGGCCACAATGATGTAACGTGCCTATGTTCCCTTTGCTGTTGTATGGATGGGACCCACAAAGTCAATCCCCCATTTTTCAAATGGTTTTTGTGCAACAACTTTTCTTAGGGGATTGAAGTCTTTGTGTTGGGGTTTAGTAGTCCATTGGCATACATCACAGCCTTTGACATATTCATAGGCATCTACTCAAAGTGTTGGCCACCAATAGCCTGCGAGGAGGAATTTTCTTGCTGTGGCTTCTCCTTGGAAGTGTCCTCCTGCAATGCCTTCATAGACTTCACTCAGAATTGGCATGATCTGATGAGGCATTACACATCTTGTTAAAACCTGGTCCTTGCCCATCTTGTATAGTTGTCCTGCAATGAGTTGATAGGGTGTAGCTTTTAAAATTAGTTTTCTAGCATATCCCACTGCTTTCATTTCAGGACGGTGGTCTTCCTACGATTAAGTACCCAGTGATATCTCCACACCAATCTCAAACAACATCTATCTAAAATAGTGTGGCATCTGGCAAGTCATGTTCTACTCTAGTGGCTTCTTCTCCCGACTTGACACGAGACATGTGATCGGCAATGTAGTGTTGGGCACCTTTGCAGACCACTATTTTGAAGTTGAATTTTTGAAGCAAGAGGAGCCATCTGGTTATTCTTCCTGTTATACACGAACGGTTCACAAGATAAAGCAATGCTTGATGGTCAATGTAGAAGACAAAATCATTTGCCAACAGATCGTGCCAAAATTTCTTAACACTACACACCATTGTTAGGGGTTCTCTTTCTGTGGTGGTATAGTTGATCTCTGCATCATTGAGTTGTCGACTAGCAAAGTAGAATGGGTAATCTTTCTTATGTTCACCAGGTTGACAAAGCACACTCCCAATTGCATATTTGGATACATCAGTATGAACATGAAAATCAATATCCCAATTGGAAGATATAAGGATGGGTGCTGTGATTAGGTGCCACTTTAAAAGATCAAAGGCTTGGTCACACTCTTCTGTCCATAAGAGTTCCACTAATAATTTGTAAAGTGGTTTGGCTATTATGGCATACAACAAGGTAAATCTTCGATAATAACCAACATGTCCCATAAAGACCTGTGCACCTTTGGAATTTGTAGGAGGAGGCAATTCCATGATGATTTGGATTTTGTCATGTCAGTTGCAATCCCATGTTGAGTAACGATTTGTCCCAAAACAACTCCGTGGGTGACCATGAACTAGTATTTTGTTGGATTTAGGGAGATGCCATACTCCTTGCACTTGATTAGTATTGCTTCAAGACATTTGAAGTGGTTTTTTTGGTTCGAGTGGATGCACAAATCATCCAAGAACACCTGTAAAAACTTATTCAAAAATGGCTTCAAAGCTGTGAACATGACTCACTGCAATGTGGCCGGGGCATTACAAAGGCTGAAGGGCATGACTCTATAGGCAAAAATACCACATTCTGTAGCAAATGTTGTTGGCATTGCAATGTTAAATTTATGGTTTTCATTGTGCATTGGAATGTTTTTCAAGTTTTCATGTCAAATACTAAATAATTTAAGCTGAGTTATTGTAGGTGGCTTGTGCAATCATGTTGCAATTGAACAAGATTTTTGATTTTACACAACAAATACTTCATTCCCAAAGTCAATGAAACATCTCACTTATTTTCTCATTAAAATGACATCAATGAGATAAAGAAAGATCATATGCATCCTTCCCAAAATTAATGAAACACTCTAATTTATTAATCAATCTAAAATAACAAAAAAATAATAATAGAATTTGACATTCTTAGTCTAAGAGACACTATAGATGCAACAACTGATTCCCAAAATTAATGAAACAATAGACACAGCAACAAACCAAAGATCCACAGTGTGACTATGTATAAAACAAGAGATCCATTGTGGTTGATGGCAAGATGAAGATGGGTTAGAAAGATGATAAGAGTATGAGGAAGGGATCAAAAAATAGGAGAGTGTAAGGTTCACTCTCCCAATTTCATTTTCCCAAAATATCGAGATTTTTCCAAAATTACTAATACGGTGTATTTATAGGAAGGAGCAAGAAGAGACGAGAAATAAGTGACTTGAACATGAGCCGCGAAGGCATGTAACATTGAAGGAATTCTATATGTATCGATGAATAGAAGTATAGATGTTAGGTGGACATCATTGAGATGATCTATTTTTGGAAGATACATTGGCTTTTAGTGAGGCTGATCATGCCACGACTAAATTGAAACTTCTCAAACATATGAGAAGGCATGCAAAAGGAAAAATGATGTAGAAGAATGCCAAGGAGAGAAGACGAGCCATGAAAGTACGGAGAATTTGGAGGAGAGAAAAGATGTGCTAAGAATCTTGCTATGAAACCCATGGAAGACATAGAGCATGCAATTAGAATTGTGTCAGAAGCTATAGTTCGCTCCTTTTGTGCATGGTCCGACATTAGTTCATTGTATTCTATTTTGGAAGGCAATGCTTATAATGAACTTACATGACTTTTACTTGTTTTGTAATGGAAAGTTTATAGTTATTGAAAACTTTCTTCTTAGTTTGTCTATTGGCATTAAATGCTGACGTTATTTCATAGTGTGTGCATTCGCGTAAAATCAGATATTTTGCATGAGTGCAAAATCATTCAAGGATAGACTCTTGTGTGCGCATGTGCGTTCTTCGCATACAGCATGCTTCATAGCTTGCATCCTCACATCTAAACGTTCCATTGGACCCATGCAAATTAGATCTTAACTCACATTTCAGGATTCTGTCCAGAAGTGCAAGTGCGTGCCCTTGATAGTGGTGTTCCTGATTTGTGCCGTCATTATTTCGCAGATGGCAGTCCAATGCAAATGCTTAAAATGTGGCGATGAAAACGGTTTTGCAGTTAGCCATGGCAACGAAGACAGGACCGACTGCACGAATCGGGGCCGACTACGTGCTTCTTGCAGCCTATATATACACACCACCAGCAACCTTCCATTCACAATCAACGCCTTTTCACAATCGATTGCCTCTCAGCTACGTTCATCATCTCCAATCAGCCGCCATGGAGCGCTCAGGAGCCGCTCTCTCCACAACTTGCAAACCTTCCGTCTTTGCAGTCCCTGTGCGTCTTCCTCACTCTAGCTTCCCACCATGTATATTCACCTTCAGTCAACTAGGCTAAGCGAAGCTTGTCACTCATTTGCTCTAACGATCTCTTTTGTCGAAGCTCCCTCTTTCTCAACCACTTCTCTGGGTCCATTCCCAAAGAATTCGGCAGTCTGCCCAACCTCTTTGCTTTGCAGCTCCAGGACAACGATCTCACGGGGCCCATCCCCTCTGAGTTGGGCAATCTTTCCAATCTGCAGTTTCTGTGAGTAGCTGAAATATTGTCCCTGGACTGTGAATTATTTTATGCACGACAATTCATCGAAGTTACCTTAGTCACATGACTCCTTACCATAACATTCCGTTTTCTCGCGCAGGCATCTCATGAATAATGGTCTCTCGGGCCCTATCCCAACGAGTGGCGTTTTCTCCAGGTTCACTGCCGAAAGGTGAGCATGTCTCTCGCGAGCCACCTGAAAGTTGTATAACGATCACCTGAACCTTAGTCAATCTGCCTATTGCAGCTACGCAGGTGATCAACAAGCCATGTTAGCATGATCTTGATGTTGCGACTCCTGCCACCTCCGTTTTCGCAACTTTCAGGAGTACAATTTCCGCATTATCCAGCGCATGCAGCTCGATACGGGAATTGCTGTGAGAACCCTTCCAATTGATAATTAAGGTGCTAGTTGGCTTTTCCTACTAAGAAGTCTACGAGTTCATGCTTCAAGATTGTATTCTACTAAGGTTATTAAAGTTAACTCTAATATAACTGTGTTTAGTTAAGTTTACTAAAATTAGATGAAGTTCAAAGAAAAATAGGTTGCTCAAAGGTGCCCCTTAGAGTTGGCTCTTAAAGAATGGATTCATTGAGGCATTTTCTTTGCTAGCTTTAAAACCATACACTATTGTTTTATGGAATGTGCTCCTCGTAATGGTGAGCAAGTCAATAGCACTAAACTTCTTGAGATCTATGGACCGGATTTAAAAACGACAAACAAGAGTTAAGAGCCAATAGAAGAGGAGAGAGAACACTTTTTCTTAACTAAACTAAGATGATGTTTACTAATATAAGATAAAGTTCAAAGAAAATAGGTTGCTCAAAGGAGCCCCTTAAGTGATCATGCTAGCTTTAAAACCATACACTATTGTTTTATGGAATGTGCTCCTCATGATGGTGAGCAAGTCAATATTAGTACTAAACTTCTTGAGAACTGCCCCCTCCTAAGACATATCCCCTTGTGTCTGTCGAATGCCATGATGATGATCCCACAAGTCTTCTTTCATTAGTATTCTTGATGGACAAAAGGTGAGCTTGTCCCTCGCAAGCCACCTGAAAGTTTTGAAATGATCAATGTTAAGGCATGCATGCTCTCCAAATGCCTAAGAATTTTGCAATTTTCTCATCCATTTCATTTGTGAATTTGCATGCCGCTACATAGGAAATGTTGATCACTAGTTACACATATATAGGTGAGACCTAGTTCAAGTTAGGGTGACCTATATATAGCTCTAACACCCCCACTGAAACAAAGGTCTCTAGCTACGGATGAAAAAACCCTTGGGGAGCACAAGGGAAAAACTCGAGCTCCTATATACAAGTATACAAGTTGATCATAGAGTTAAATTAATGCATTTGTACAATTGTTTACAAGTATATAATGCAGATGTGCATCTATATACAAATGTTAAGAGTCACCCATAGGTGTGTTAATCTTAGAAGAGAGTGAGAATATCTGCAAGGATCTGAGAAGTGGACAATGTTCAATCATTATCATCCCTTTCTTCAGTTCATGTCTGACATAATGATAATGAACAACAATATGCTTGGATTTGTTATGCTGGACATAGTATTTAGCTCGACTAATGGCACTTTGATTATCACATCTGAGAGGAGTACTGGATGAGGGAGGATGTCTAATATCTGTAAGAAATTGGCACATCCAAACCAATTCTCGAGCTACTAGAGAGGCCGCTACATACTCAGATTCTGTGGTAGAAACATCAACGCAACGTTGCTTCTTATTTACTACCATGCAACCATTGATAAAGAAGCAATTACTGCTTGTAGACCGCATAGAGAAGTGAGAACTTGCCCAATCTACAGTTGTATATCCCAAAAGATAAAGAGACATCACAGAAAATGATTCCATATGACGTCAATAAACTAATTCAAAGTCAAAAGTGCCTTTCAAATACTTTAGAACGCGTTTTGCTGTAGACCAATGTTGCATTGAGGGAGCAGCCAGATATTGACCTAGAAAATTGGTAGTAAAAAAAATATGGTCGAGTGCTCAACCCAACAAACTGTAGGCAACCAACAAGATTGGCATAGGGTTGATGTGAAACCACAACATCATGAGTCGATCGATTATTTTTGATAGAGCTCACAAGACAAGGAATGGTCACAGAGTGAGCATTCATTAAGACAAACTTTTGAACTGCATCTTGAATGAATTTTGTTTGTCCAAGTAGCAGAATTCCCTTGTGATGAAATCATTGAACTTGAATACCAAGACATGAATGAATGTCACCAAGATCAACCATATCAAATGTTAAGGATAAGATTGTCTTATATAGCTCTAACAAGAAATTCTAGACTATGTGGATCTGTGATTAGAAAGCCATATTGTTAGCATGATCTGGATGTTACAACTGCTGCCACCTTTGTTTTTCTTGAGTTTTCACATCAACAAGAGCATGTAGCTTGCGATTGATAATCCATGAGTGTTGAGACATTGGATTTTAGATTTTTGTAATGTAGCTAGATTTTTGCCCCTTCTAACTGATAACTATCTGCCAAAAAAATGAGTTCTAGCTTCAAGAGCATAGTGTACTAAGGTCGTTAAAGTTAATTTTGATATAATTTTGGTTAGTTAAGTTCACTAAAATGAGATAAAGGTCACAAAATAGGATACATAAAGGTATCCCCTTAGATTAAGCTCCTAAAGAATGGATTCATTGATGCATTGTCTTTGGCAAAATAAGTGATCATTCATTCTAGCTTTAAAGCCATACGTTATGGAAAGTATGACTCATGATGGTGAATCAATAGCACTAAACTTCTGGAGGTATATGAACCTCATTAAAAAGGGATAAACAAGAGTTAAGAGATAATAGCTAGAAGAGTTGAGAGAACACCTTTCCTTAAACACATTTAATCCATTCTCTACTTTTTATGACATTTTTAGTATGCAAAAAAGAAGGCATGTTATGCTAAATTATTTGACATGGGTTAGTTTTATAATTTACGCATCAATATTATTTGACTGACTATAACCCATTTATGTGTTTCATATCTATGTACTTACTTTTGTTTCTAAAGTTCTCATTGTAAGTTTATAACCACTACCAACATAGGCAATGTACACTACTAGCCTAACTCTATCAAGTCTCAATGTTGGGTTCCTAGCTTTTGTTTAATTGTTTGTAGATCTCAATATTTTAATGTTTTAATTGGAATTGGATCTCAAATAAGCCTTACCATTCCTTTTAGTTGGGAAAATGCTTTTGTAGCATTGCATGTGTTGTGTATACATGGCATATAAAGTATGTGTGCGCGTGTTTGTGTGTGTGCGTGTGTGCGTGTGTGTGTGCATGTTTGTCTGTGTGTGTGTGTGTGTGTTCTTGGACATGCATGCATGCATGCATGTGTGCATGTGTGTGTGCTTGTGCATGCATGCATGTGTGCATCAGTGTGTGCATGTGTTTGTGCATGTGTGGATGCATGCATGCGTGTGTGTGTGTGCATGTGCGTGCATGTGTGTGTGTGTTTGTGTGTGTGTGTGTGTGTGTGTGTGTGTGTGTGTGTGTGTGTGTGTGTGTGTGTGTGTGTGCGTGCGCGCATGTATGTATTTCTTTTTACAAATTATCAAATTAAAAAAGGCAATTGAAAAAGAGAGAAATTTAAACATGTGTAGTATGCGTGCATGCATGCATGCATGTGGTCCTCTTTGGAGATGGAATCACACTTCAAACTTCGGAGATGAGGCACTATCATTTAAGTGCCAAATGGTACCTCACAGTGAAGGGAATATATATAGAAGGATGTGAAATATAATTTTGCAAAATACTAGTTGGTACTAGTGTGAGTCAAAATACTGGCTGGCATACTAGTGTCAGGCATACTAGTGTCAGGCACAAATCTCCCTCACCTACTCTTACGCATTAAATCACTATTCTTACCCAATGTGAGGTACAATTATCCCTCTACTACTCTTACATTTTGAATAACCACTCTTAGCCAATGTGAGGCAAAATTAACCCTCCACCACTCTTAATCATTAAACAACTATGTAGATTCTTTGTTGCCTAAGCCCACTATAAACTTCTTCAAAAAATTATCCACAAAGAGGTGTGGGTCAACATTAGCTTGGGTGTAGCCTTTGGCAAACTCACATATACAAAAATAAAGTGAGGTGAGGAGAATGAGACAATATGCAAAATAGTTTTGCCAATATCAATGATGGGCTATGATTCAATCTCATCCTCAATGCGATCAACCCTTGCCAAACTATCTACTTCAAAATCCAAACTAGTGTTGAGATCTACAAATACATTCAACCCACTACTACTTGTGTTACACGTGATCATCGAAATCAGCATCACCAATGGTAGGCTTGTCCTCACGGGTAATGGCCTTAATATCTGTATCTCCTATCTCATGATCATCCTCCTCTCTCGTATCACAGTCATCATCACCTCCATGGCCATGATCATCCTCCATACGCTCCATATTAGTAATGTACTATACATCACTTTGGAACGTGGCGTAATAGGTATGACATGCCACCACCTATTATTATGCACCATTGGTTGATAGACAACCTAATTCAAACACAAATACAATCATGTTATTTTCCTTGCATCGAAGCTATCAAATATTTAAAAGTGAGTATTTTTATATGTGTGTACAATACATGTTCACATTGTTGCGGTAGTACTAGTGTGTCCTTACTACTTTGCCAAAAATTTGTGGAGTCAATAGTTACAAAGCCACTTGCATGGCATTTGATTCTTGCATTAGGTCCTCTTTCCACCATGTCCTTAAACCACTTTACATCCAAAACATACACAAAGAAGCGTTGAAAGTCAAGCTTAATAATATCTTGGATTATGCCACAATAATCATCCATGGCTCCATTGGCTTCCTCAAAGCTAGCAATGATGCCGCAATCTTGTGTGTTTCTCTTATCATCAATCCGTTGTGTTCGAAAATGCTTGCCCTCACACCATATAGCATTGAACATAGTATACTACACCAAGACAAAATCAATCAAATAAGCAATCTAAATTGTTGAAAGCTCCTAACTTATGCATAACATTCTATATACCGACCTTGCTCATGCATCCCCTAGCATACTCCCATTCTTCCATTATGATATGCATCCCCTCATCTTTCTCTGCTCTCTCCATTTCATGAAGTAGCCAATCCACATGAATATCCTTTGGAAGTGCTCTTAGATGCTGAGGGTATGGCACATGAGATCCATGATGTGTACGAAAGAGGGCCCTTTCTCCTTGTCTTCTTGCCTTTGCATCCTCGTATCTTGTCACCCATCTTTTCATCACATCACTATTAAGCATACAATAGAGGTTGATATTATTAAGCAACTTCGTGTCTATTACTTTGGTGCGTCCTTTCCCTTGAGGCACAATAGAGGTCATCCTTAGGTCTTCATCATCTCTCCATAGTCGTGGGAGAGAGCTATCCACATCAACAAGAAACTCAGAAATATATACAAGTGACTCTTGTACCAACCAACCCTCAGCCATGCTACCTTTGGGTCTTGCATTTTGTCTCATGAAACCCTTCAAGGTCTTCATGAAGTGCTCGAGGAAGAACAACCATCGTGCATGTATAGTACCGCATATAGCAATCTCATCCACCAAATGCACTATGAGATGTAGTTGATGCAACAAAATGCAATCATTGACGCATGCATGGATGAACTTGTAATCTAATCCTCCAAGAGAGGTCACATGTTTCCTTGCCATACCTCTTGAGATCAGTAATTTATTCTCCCTTGGAAGCATTTTACACAATAACCTGCATGTGAATACCATAAATGAGAAAAAGCATTCGAGTAATTGACCCACTAGCATAATTCACCATGTTTGCAAAATAGACTTTAAAGCTTACTTGAGTAATGCATTTAAACTTTCATTGCTCCATCCATAGATGGTTTGCAAGTTTAGTAACTCAAGGGAGGCACGTAGAATAGAGAATGTGCACCCCTCAAATAGTGGAGTCGATGCTGCGATAAAAAGATCGTCCTGCTCCATACTATCATCTCTACCTGAGGACTGATGGACATATAAATCCTGCACCATATCATCAAACACCTCCTCCTCCACGGCCTCATGAGGTAATGGTGGAGGGCTACTATCAACATCACTCCATGCATTCATAATGGTCCCTCCTGAATATCCCACCTCATATCGTCAATGCTTTGCCTTCTCATGATGAGCATAGGGCAACATATGCAGGTGTGGCACTGCATCTTGTATCAAATTAAAACGGGATCATAACTCAAACACATGAACACCCATAGGTATCTCAATCAACCTTAACTCTCTAACACTTGACATGTTTACGGTCACATCCCATTCTCCATACTTTATGATGTGATTGAGTGTAATTTTACGTGCATGATAGATGTTTCCTTAACATCGATCACACATACATTTGATTTTTTGCTCCAACCACATTTCGCGATGGTGGATATGGAGGGATTCATCCTCACTGGAGCTACTTGTTGAAGATGAAGACATCCTACATATAAACAACCCAAAAATTTTATTCTTGGATGAGTTGTAAATGTTAAAAATCTATGGAGCATCTAAAAGCACGTCTAACACCACATCTGTACTATGGAGCATGTCTATAGGCGCATCTAAAACTTACTTTAGATGTGTTAATAGACGTGCACATAGACGCGCTTTTAGATGCATAGATAGATGCATAGATAGAGGTGGTGGGAGATGCATGGCAACCTACTTTGGGGGGGGTAGTGGTGGGGACAGGGATGATTCAGATGATGCAGAGGTGTGCTAGAGGGTGATGGTACGATCTATTATGACATCACTCAGACAGGAGGCATCTTAATGGATGCACGGGGGAAGGACATCATGGCCTTCATGCACTCTGTAATTGCTAACAACTATAGAGATTGCTTTATTCACTACAAAGACCATCCAAAAAAGTTGGCTCATGAGACCCTCGTTGCTGTTCGCTCTAGGTATCCCAATCCCCCCAATGTTTAGTTCATAGATAAATGGGCCAAGTCAAAGATTGTTACAATACTTGGCAATAAAAGATCTTCACTTAAGAGGCAGACACTAGTCAAGATTGCCAGGCTCGAGAGGGAGGTCAACCACCAAGGGGCCAGCCCCATACCACTCACAAGAATGACTGGAAGAAAGCAATGAAGGCAACAAAGGTGGACCCCAATCTGCAACACATGGAGGCACGAAGGATCCAAATGGAGCAATATGGAAGCATGCATTTTGGAGCAGGGTGTGTTGAATCATGGGAGGCCCAATTTGTAAGTATCACAACAACATAAAGCAACTATAGACGCGCTTGGTAGATGCACAAAATAGCGGGCGCATCTATAGGCGTTGCTTTAGTAGAGAAATTACGGGCGCGTCTAAATGTGCGTCTAAAAGCTCGTCTATTTGCACGTAAATTACCGCATCTACGTGCACATCTGACCTGAGAAAGTATGGGCCCGTCTAACATCCCGTTTATTAGCCCGTCTAACATCCCGTTTATTAGCGCGTCTATTTGCGCATTTATTTGCGCATTTACACTGAGAATCAGGCACGCATTTAGACGCGTAAATAGACACAAACCAGAGAATATAGAAAGTGAGATTTTGGTGTACATCATTCCTTTCCAAACATTGCCCATGATTACCAAAGCACATAATTTTTTGCAAGCCCACATATACAAGAATTAAGTGAGATGAGGAGAATGAGACAATATGTAAAATAGTTTTGCCAATATCAATTATGGGGCTACGGTTCAATCTCATCCTCAATGAGATCAACCCTTGCCAAACTATCTACTTCAAAATCCAAACAAGTGTTTAGATCTACAAATACATTCAACCCACTACTACTTGTGCCACTCATGTGCTCATCGAAATCAGCATATCGAATGGTAGGCTCGTCCTCA
The DNA here is from genome assembly GCF_047967505.1 of Dipteris shenzhenensis. NCBI lineage: Eukaryota > Viridiplantae > Streptophyta > Polypodiopsida > Gleicheniales > Dipteridaceae > Dipteris > Dipteris shenzhenensis. The sequence goes on from NC_141596.1 coordinate 36,909,131, forward strand.
CGGGTAATGGCCTCAATATCTATATCTCCTATCTCATGATCATCCTCCTCTCTTGTATCACGGTCATCATCACGTCCATGGCCATGATCATCCTCCATACACTCCATATTAGTAAATGTACTATACATCACTTTGGAACGTGGCATAATAGGTATGACATGCCACCATCTATTATTATCCACCATTGGTTGATAGACAACCTAATTCAAACACAAATACAATCATGTTACTTTTCTTGCATCAAATATTTAAAAGCAAGTATTTTTATATGTGTGCACAGTACCTATTCACATTGTTGCGGTAGTACTAGTGTGTCCTTCCTACAAGTTTGCCAAAACTTTGTGGAGTCAATAGTTACAAAGCCACTTGCATGGCGTTTGATTGTTGCATTAGGGCCTCTTTCCACCACGTCCTTAAGCCACTTTACATACAAAACATACACAAAGAAGCGTCGAAAGTCAAGCATAATAATATCTTGGATTATGCCACAATAATCATCCATGGCTCCATTGGCTCCCTCAAAGCTAGCAATGACGCCGCAATCTTGTGTGTTTCTCTTATCATCAATCCGTTGGGTTTGAAAATGCTTGCCCTCACACCATATAGCATAGTGCACTACACCAAGAAAAAATCAATTAAATAAGCAATGTAAATTATAAAAAGCTCCTAACTTATGCATAACATTCTATATACCGACCTTGCTCATGCATCCCCTAGCATACTCCCATTCTTCCATTGTGATATGCATCCCCTCGTCTTTCTCTGCTTTCCCCATTTCATCAAGTAGCCAATCCACATGAATATCCTTTGGAAGTGCTCTTAGATGTTGAGGGTATGGCTCACGAGATCCGTGGTGTGTACGAAAGAGGGCCCTTTCTTCTTGTCTTCTTGCCTTTGCATCCTCGTATCTTGTCACCCATCTTTTCATCACATCACTATTAAGCACGCAAAAGAGGTTGATACTATTATGCAACTCCGTGTCTATTACTTTGTTGCGTCCTTTCCCTTGAGGCACAATGGAGGTCATCCTTAGGTCTTCATCATCTCTCCATAGTCGTGGAAGAGAGCTATCCACATCAACAAGAAACTCAGAAATATATACAAGTGACTCTTGTACCAACCAACCCTCGGCCATGCTACCTTCGGGTCTTGCATTTTGTCTAACGAAGCCCTTCAAGGTCTTCATGAAGCGCTCAAGAAATAACAACCATCGTGCATGTATAGTACCGCATATAGCAATCTCATCCACCAAATGCACTATGAGATGTAGTTGGCTTGTGAGAATAGAACGTCGAAATGTCTCCTCCACTAAACAAACCGCCTCCACTGACATAACTCGAGCATTCTCAAGCGTGGTGGGATCTATTTCCTTTGAGCCCACATACCTCACAAGCTTTCCCATCTTGTAAATACAATCTTTCACGTCCTTCGACGCACTACGTGAAATGCTAGTAGGTAGTATGAACTGAACCCGCGAGGAGGTGGTTGATTAGTTGCTTATAGATATTCACTCAGAAATTTGAAAGGAAAAAGATATTATGCATATAAAATACTTACTTGGAGCATCTTGTGCCAATCATGAGATTTCAAGCCATATAATTGCTCTACACCTCTTTTCTTGCTCTTTGTAAAGGCTCCCTTCAAACACCTCATGCATCCAGTGGACTCAGAAATTTGAAAGGAAAAAGATATTATGCATATAAAATACTTACTTGGAGCATCTTGTGCCAATTATGAGATTTCAAGCCATATAATTGCTCTACACCTCTTTTCTTGCTCTTTGTAAAGGCTCCCTTCAAACACCTCATGCATCCAGTGGGAGTATGAATTGTAGTAATAGCGCACTTCACCATTGCCATCTCTAGCTTTGATAACATCCATAGTGCATGAGTAAAAAAACACTCCCATTTGGTCTCTCTTGAGGCCAAGCTTCACGCATCCTCCCTGTGGTACATAGATCCTCCCTTATGCCTGCCGAATCTCGTGTCCCATTCAAATGCTCCCAAATGGTAGATGCCACTTTCTTGAAGATATGCATGGGATCAAGCAGGTGATTGATCTTGAGGTGGGACCAATATGGTAAACGATAAAAGATGGAGTATCTAAACAAAATAAAGTGTTAGCATGCAATCTTTACTTTCAGCCAATATAGCCAATCTTTACTTCCAGCCAATAGTTACAAACCCTTACCAGCAAGTGGTGGAGGCATGGAGGACCCCAGTCTGCAGCACGTGGAGGCACGAAGGATCTAGATGGAGGAATATGGAAGCGCGCATTTTGGAGCAGGGGGTGTTGAATCATGGGAGGCCCAATTTGTAAGTATCAATCTCAAATTATGTTGCTTATGTAGTTTATTAGGAGGTTGGTTGTTTCTTTGTACTAATCCCTCCGCAAAGTGTGTCGCGGTCATGCAGCTTGAGATCGTGGGCAGATACCCTACTCCAGTGGAGACAGCCTACCACCGCCACCATCACAGAGGAGATACATGGAGACACTTCTATGATGATGGGTTGATTACTGAGGAGCAGTATACTCGAGCTACTGGAGCGGCCCCCCAAGTATTTGAAAGTAATTAAATAATGCCAAAATTATAAGTAAAGATTTGATTTTTCATACATTGATATATGTTGTCCCTTGTTTACAGACCCATGCACAAGACGACGAGGAAGACGAGGAAGGAGGCGCAGAAGGGAGCACAGAAGGGAGCGTGGAAGGCAGCGAGGATTAGTCGTAGAAGTAGTGCTAGCTACTCTTTTTTGTACTTCAAGCCACTGGCTTAGCTTCGTGCCTCTTGTATATAGACTCCTCTTATTTTTTGTACTTGAAGCCACATGACGTGGCTTAGCTTCCTTATTTTTTGTACTTGAAGCCACATGACGTGGCTTAGCTTCGTGCTATATGTATATACAAGCACTTTTTGAGCTTTCAATTTTATTGTGTTTTGGAGTTGTAATGTTTTATTTGGAATTGTAATTAAAATGTGGTTGGCTATAAGAATTGAATTACACAATGTGGATATGGGATTCTTGTAACTATATAGCATACACAACATACACAGTATTCTGTAAAATTTATTTTTAAAAAAAGCCCGCGTCTATCAATGCGTTTAAAAACGCGTTTATATTCGCGTCTGTCTGTTCGACTTGCGTCTATATGTGCATCTATAAATGCGTTTATAAGCGTGTCTATTTATGCGTCTAACTGTGTGTCTATACGCGCATGTGCCTGATATATAGATGCGCAATTAGACGTGGGTCTCCAGATGCAAAAATAGATGCACAAATAGATGTGCCCGTAAGTTTTTTATTTAGTTCATGAAACGTGTCTGTGCGCACGTCTATGGGTGCTTTGTCTTATTGTGTATTAGTCTCACATTATATTGTTTATGTAGTTTATTAGGAGGTTGTTTCTTTGTACTAACCGCTCCACAAATTGTGTCATCTTGTACTGCTTAACAGAAGAAGGTGCATGTCCTTCTCCATGTAGATGTGTTGCGGGCAGGTACCCTACTCTTGTCGAGATAGCCTACCATCGCCACCATTGCAGAGGAGATACATGGACGCTCTTCTATGATGATGGGTTGATTACTAAGGAGCAGTATATCTGGGCTATTGGAGCACCCCCCCAGGTATTTGAAAGTAATTAAATAATGTCAATATTGTAAGTAAAGATTTGATTTTTCATACATTAATACATGTTGTTCCTCGTTTACAAGACCTTGCGGTTGATCAGGAGGGAGAAGATGAGAAAGAAGGGAGCAAAGAAGGGACCGAAGAAGGGAGTGAGGATGCGAAGAACTTAGACTATTCATAGAAGTACTGCTAGCTACTCTTTTTTGTACTTGAAGCCACTGGCTTAGCTTCGTGCCTATCTTGTATATACACTCCTCTTATTTTTTGTACTTGAAGCCACAGGACGTGGCTTGGGTTCGTGCTACATGTACATACAAGCACTTTTTGAGCTATGAATTAATATACACTCCTTTTATTTTTTTGGCTTTCAATTTCCTTGTGCAACGTTCTATTAATTAATGCCTTGTGAACTAAACGTTTTAGAGTTGTAATGTTTTATTCAGAATTGTAATTGTTAACTATAGACGTGCTTGTAATCGTGCTAATTAAAGTGCGGTTGGCTGTAAGAATTGAATTGCATAATGTGGAAATGGGATTCTTGTAACTACATAGCATACACAACAATGGATTCTTGTAACTACATAACATACACAACATACACAACATTCTATTCAACCACACAAAATTTTGCTTTTATTAACAAAAAATATTTTGTAGAGCATATATAAGCGTGTCTATAAACACGTTTATGTACACATCTTTATTTTTTTTTAATTTCTAGGAGGGCATCTATTTGCGCATCTATAGGTGCGTCTATAGGCACGTCTATCTATTTTTTTTAATTTCTAGTAGGGCCTCTATTTGTGCATCTATAGGTGCATCTATATGCGCGTCTGTCTACTATATAGATGCACCTTTAGATGCGGGTCTGTAGACGTGCCAATAGATGCGCCCGTAAGTTTTTTTTTTAATTATGGAAACGCGTCTATGTGCATGTCTATACATGCCTTTTCTTGTTGTGAAGGGTGGTATTAGTCAGTATGGTCATTGGTAAATGTGTTAGGAGTTGGTATATACTAACCCCTGTACCAACACATATACCGACAACCCTACCCACCATGGATATTTTGATGTCCACACCGACACCTTCCCCGCTTGCCAACTATACCGATGATCTTCATGCCCACAGCTGCGAAGCATCGGATGACAGTGTCGGAAAGAGGCCTATTTCTTGAAGTGTCTAGGGCTAGATGGATGTAGACTTGAATCCTAGAAAATAATTACTAGATTTCATAGAAAGGTTTGCATATACATGAGGCATCATATACTGGTGATGGACATGGAGTACTTAGAGACTTGGAAGGGTTGTAGAAATTGAGTAGAAAATCAAGAAGAAGTATTTAGACATGCTTGAAAAGTTTGTCAAATGACCTCATAGAAAGGAGAAAGGATACATGAGAAATAAGGGACTTTTAGGTGAACTAAAACATGTAGCATTGAATCCATGATTACATATATATCCATTACATGCACATATGCTTGGCATAACATTTTGAAGATGCAAACGATTATTTTGAGGCTGATCATCCCACAACAAATTGAAACTTCTTAAAGATATCCAAAGGCATGGACAAGGAGAGAAGGATGCAAAAAATGTCTACGAGCGAAGACCACCCACGAAAGCATGCCAAATTTTGAGGAGAGCAAGATGTGATATAAAGAATATGGCTATGAGACCTATGGAAGAAATGGATCATGCAATTAGGCTAGTCTGATAGGCTCTAGATCCTTTGTGCATGGTCCACAAACCACTATGAAATGTAGTTTATTATTTGCCATTTTGAAATGTATTTCATTGTTTGCAACTTTGGAAGACTCTTGTTATCATCTCACATTATTTTCCATTTTTTAAATGTAGTTCCATGTTTGCCATTTTGGAAGACTCATGTTATCATCTTGCATGACTTTTATTTGTTTTGTAGCTAAAAGTTTCCTTATATTAGTTTGAGTAGAAACTTTTAGCTACAAAATGTAGTTTATTATTTGTCATTTTGAAATGTATTTCATTGTTTGCAATTTTGGAAGACTCTTGTTATCATCTCACATTATTTTCCATTTTTTAAATGTAGTTCTGTGTTTGTGATTTTGGAAGACTCATGTTATCATCTTGCATGACTTTTATTTGTTTTGTAGCTAAAAGTGTTTACTTCTATTTTCTTTACTGGCATTTAATGTCAATGCCATTTCATGGTATGGCTTTTGTTCTTGACATGTGCAAGTAGTAGTGTGCATCTAGAAAAAGTAGCCTCACATAGCCTCACACTACAAGGTATTCATTGGTTTCCAACGGAAACACTGATAGAAATTACAATAATTTTTGTGTGTGTGTGCAAAGCATCGGCGGTAAATGTGTCAATAAACATCCATTGGTATTAGTATCAGGTATACACCAACACTGGTAAAGCGTTAGTACATATCGACACACAACACAAGCTAAATTTATGTTTTGGTGTGGTAGAATAGGGCTTGTCTACCCCATCATTCCCTGCTATTATATGTGTTTTATTAGAAGGTAAGTATTACAACATGCCATTTGAGGTAGGAACGTGCAAAATTTTCTGGAACTCTCAAATCATGTCTTATTATAAAATTTCATTTCTGAAGAGTGTAGTGGAAATCTTGAATATGAGATAAAACATGGCAAAATTACCGAACGTATGCTAAATACAAGGTAATCTACTATGTATCCTACTGTGAACCACTTGACCCATCCTCCGAATCCCTTGACTCATCCCCACCTCTGCATGATCCCTCGGCCTAGTTGCCTTTGCTTGATCCCTCACCCTACTCTCTCTCCCGATGTTCCCACCTACAAGCTCCTCCTCTTCTGTGTTTCCTAGGGTTTCAGTGGGTCCAATTGATCACGCTAAGAATGAAACAACTAAAAAATGAGATTATAGCTTAATTGTAATTAGATCAATGGTACGATTAAACATTATTTAGAACAATGATGATTGGAGTAAACTTACATGATGAATGCCCACTTTAGCCCAATCGATGTCATATTCTTGACACTCCATCTCTTCAAACAATGCCCTCGCTCCTAGTTTTAGTGGGAAATTGTACTCCTTATCTATAGGACAATCATAGATTCCTGGACCCAAATTATGAGAGTTAGATGAAGTGTCATATATGGTTAAGTAAAAAAATAGAACAATAAATTATAAGATAAATAGACTTACCACCCATGCCTTGTAGCTTGTCCTTCTGCCATGCTTGAGGTGAAAAGTGACTATGGTGTCAAGAAGGCTTCTCACTGCCCTCTTTTGACTCGTCCATTTATCTAGCATTTCTCTGAGATCTTTCTTGGCAGGCTTCCAATCCTCTTTGTGTACCCACAAAGGCCTACTCTGCCTAGCATGCATGCTTCACATGCTACATAGCACTTGTAATGATTCAATGGTATCATTCCAAATCTTTATTCCAAATGCTTTTGGTCTCATGCTCGGGGGGGTCACTCATCATATGTAATCCTATCACGTGAGTTCAACAGAAGGATATTTTTTATTTCCAAAATTTACAGAAATAAATATACATAAGGGACTATTTAAAATAGTTTTGGGAAAAATTTACAGATTTGTATAGAAAAGGGGTACATTTTATTTATGAAAAATTTACAATTAAGGGATTTTACAAATAGGCCTTGAACGCACATGATATAGAGGGTTTATACATAGTGACCCCCCCGAGGTCTCATGTTCAATATTGGAATGTCTAATACACAACTTGAAGATAGTTTGTCAGCATTGAGCAATGCATAAGTTATGGGTCAGGCAAGGTACCCATGATATTCAAAAAATGCCGTGAACCTCACCAAAAATGGCTATACTCAAGAAAACAATGACCTAGAGATATCACAATCAGATTGAAATGCTTGCTTTCTGTGATATTTGATGCATTCAAGGCAGCTATGTTTTATTCTCCACTCTATAGAATATATATCCTATTGTTCTGAATGTAGAGAAGTTGATTTGATCAAAACTATAGAATATCTAAATTTTCCACTCTATAGAATATATATTCTATTATTGTGAATGTAGACAAGTTGATTTGATCAAGGATTTATGAGCTCCACCTCCTAAAATTTGTAGTCACATGTCACATACCTTCCACCCATTGGATGCCTCCCAATAATAGTGACCACTGCGAGCTTCTACCAAAGCTCTAGTGTAGCCAACCCACATGACTTGCATATATTCAAGAGTGTGCTAGCGTCAGGCACTACTTCACATGAAAAAGTATCCTTGAGATAGATCTATACATGCCATGTTTGGCATAGCTGAATCTAAAATGAGCAAGCAAGAGATTTACAAAGCACAATCAATGCAAAGAAATGGGCTTCCATTTGTGCAACAATTTATTTTGTTCTTCATTGAACCTACTATGTTTCTTGAGGATAAAGCATCTGAATAGACCATGCATTGCCATGAATCTATGTTTCTTTGAATGTTTCTTGGGGAAAACAATTAGATTCATGCTAGATTGGGGTCATATATTGGGGACAAAACATCTTATTTAAGTTTCCATTTTGGTCAAAATACTTTGTGTTTTGGCTATCTTACTACTTTGTGTTCTTACATTATTGCTTGACTACAAATTTGTGCTCCAATATTGTTGCTTGAACTCTATGTGTTATCCCATGTTGCTAAGGAAATTGCCGGATAGAAGCAAGTAATTATTTCAATATCAAGCTTGAAGCCATGTTTTTTGGGGTGAATCCTGGTAGAAAATTTAGTAATGTGGGAGCTGGGGATGTAGTTTATGTGTTAATCCAAACTCGCAATTATATTGGGATGATATCATCCATCCAATGGAGGTAAGGTGGTAGGCAATTGTGAACTAGCTCTATAGTCATCCCTTGCATAGTTGAATTGATTTCCATGAAGATTCAATACCCATTTCTTGACCATGATTTTATGTTTACATCTATCTATGTATGTTTTTAAAATTTCTATAGTTGGAGTCTTTGTGTTTGTGCTCCATTCATCTCTACTCTCCCCTTGAAATAGCAATAGCTACTTTATTTTATGTTATACTAGTACTTAAGGAAACTTGGTACAAATGAATAGGTCATGTTACATACCCATCATGGATCCTAGCCACTCGTTATTGCATGAGCATGTTTTTTGTTGATCGGTAGTTATTTAGAACATACTATGCTAGAATCTTTCCTATGAATTTGAATTTCTACAACCATGGGATTTAAATTTTCACCATTCAAACCTTTGGGGTACACTTGATGAAAAAACACACTTACACAAACTAATATATAAGAAACTCTCAAAGTCATCAAAATGGTGAGAGTGATGCCCATGCTGTTACACTTTTCAAGATTATCCTTTTCACCCGCTTGATCACTCATGAAATGATCAGCCTTCATAATGAACTTAAGGCATATAGTCATTCCAATGTCTTGCCATGGGCTCACATATGAGGGAGTTTAAATATGAACAGATTTTGAATCCAATTCAAAAATGTAAGGTAAGGTTAAGAAGTTCCTATGCTTTAAAAATTTGTGAAGAGGAATCACGTGCATCTTAGTGACACCAGTGTATATATTGCTCAGTATTTGGTAGTGAATTGCAAGAAGGTAAGGGCAAGAAGTTTCTATTCTTTAAAAATTTGTGAAGAGGAAGCACGGGAATCTTCATGACACCACTGTATATATTGCTTAATATTTGGTAGTGTAGTACCTTATTTGAATCGAGACATTGAATCTTAACCAACATGATTTGAGGTACGGCCGATGATTATATGTTCCATTTTTTTAATAATCATGTAAGCTTAGACTTTCAATGTATCACATTTGACCTATGCTTCATTCATAGGACTATCCCTAAGATTGAAATGGAGTGGGATGGATGAATATTGGCATATGAGCTTATTCAATTTTGGTATTTACGGTAATATTAATGTAATCACCTTGATACATTAGGGTGAATTTTATCGTAACACATGTTGCATACATGATGTCCCATGTTGATGTGGCTTTGGTTTAAGTTCAATTATTGGTTAGCTATTTGATTATTCACTTCTATAATAGTGTATGTGATCAAAATACAAGTCATTGTGTGGTCCCATTTTCAATTATTAGAGTTTGAGCTAGCATGGAAACCAGAACCAATCAAAGTTTCTATAGGCAATGGTATCGTCAAAATGCCCCACTAATGGTTAGCTTTAGGCTGTGGCCATTTAAATGCACCAAAGCCTCAAAGGAAAGAAATAAAACCCTACATAATTGCAACAACTGCAAGACTATTGTGGTATGAGTGCAAATTGTATAAGGCTAGAAACTAGATAACTTAGCATATTAAGCTTGCTTCTGTTGTTGATGATCTTAGAAATTATTGTACACGTTTGAAGTCCAACATAGCATGGTAGCAAGAGGTGTTGTAAAGACATATTTCAACATAACCTAGACATGGGGAGAGGTAGATTTCTATTTCCAAGACAATGGAGAATGCATACCTCTTTGTGGAGAATTTGTGGAGAATTTTTCCAAGACGAGGTAGTGGGCTTAGGCCACAAAGAACGTGTAGTTTTTCAATGATTAAGAGTAGTGGAGGGATAATTTTGCCTCACACTAGTTAAGAGTCGTTGTTCAAAAAGTAAGAATAGCAGAGGGATAATTGTGCCTCACATTGGGTAAGAATAGTGATTTAATGAGTAAGAGTAGTGGAGGGAGAATTGTGCCTCAAACTAGTATACCAGCGAGTATTTTGCAAAATTATATTTCACATCCTTGTATATATATCCCTTATCTGTGAGGTACCATATGGAACTTAAAGGATAGTGCCAAATCTCCAAAGTTTAAAGTGTGATTCCATCTTCAAAGAGGAACATGCATGCATGCAGACTACACATGTTTAAAATTCTTTCTTCAATTAACTTTTCAAATTTGATAATTTGGAAACACACACACACACACACATGTGCACACATGCACACACACACACACACACACATACACACACACACACACACAGAGACACACACACACACACACACACACACATGCACACACACACACACATAGATTTGATTAGTAGATGTATCTCACACACACAAACACTTATTTCTTTATGTGCACACACACATGCACACATGTATACTTCCCCAACTATGAATTATTCGTTCATTTACTGCCGTGAAATCTCCCCTTTACACTCTCTTTTTAACCACCCCACACGCCAAGCCCACTAATTGTCCCATACCTCCTTTAATCCTGTCTCAACCCATGCACTCATTCGCTCCTCATCTTGTGACTTAAACTTCACTTGTGGCTTAAAGTTTTTTTAATTATCGAAGATTCCATATGGTTTTCTATATTCCTACATAAAGCGATAACAAGTCCGGGGAAACAGGCATTACCTGTCTACCCAAATGTAACTATGATGTTCTAACACCTAGTTTGTTTGGATGGTGGTAGGTAAGTGGACCCCGAGCATGGAACCTGGACTGTCTGAGGATTCGACAACTTTTTTCTACATTATGTTTATCAAACTTAATATTATTAAAATTTATTAATTTTGATTGAAATATTTGCAAACTCTAGTTGTTGCATTTTTCAACTTAGATGTCTCAAACTTTTTTTTCTTATATGTTTCCCTTTTTTTACTTTTTATCCAATTGATGGAATTAATTGTATGGCTCAATTATTGATGGGACTTTTTAACCTAAACACACACATAAATGTAAAGTATATATGCCATGTATACACAACACATGCAATGCTACAAAAGCGAGACAAAAGCATTTTTCCCAACTAAAAGGAATTATAAGGCTTATTCAAGATCCAATTCCAATTAAAACATTTAAATATTGAGATCTACAAGCAATTAAAGAAAAGCTAGGAACCCACCCTTGAGACTTGATAGAGTTAGGCCAATAGTGGTACATTGCCTATGTTGGTAGTGGTTATATAAACTTACAATGACAAGTACTTCAAAAACAAAAGTAAGTCAATAGATATAACATACATAAATGGGTTATAGTAAGTCAAATAATATTGATGTGTAAAATATAAAACTAACCCATGTCAAATACTGTAGCATAACGTGCCTCATTTTTTGCATACCAAAAAAGTCATAAAAAGTAGAGAATGGATTAAACGTGTTTAAGGAAGGGCATTCTCTCAACTCTTCTATTAGCTCTTAACTCTTGTTTATCCCTGTTTAATGAGGTCCATAGGTCTCAAGAAGTTTAGTGCTATTGACTCACCATCATGAGGAACAAATTCCATGAAGTATGGCTTTAAAGCTAGCGTGATCACTTATTTGCCAAAGACAATGCCTCAATGAATCCATTCTTTCAAAGCTTAATCTAAGGGGACTTCTCTATGCATCCTATTTTGTTGACCTTTGTCTCGTTTTAATGAACTTAGCTAACCACAATTATACCAAAGTTAACTTTAAAAACCTTAGTAGACTATGATCTTTAGGCTAGAACTCATCTTCTTGGCAGTTAATTATCAATTGGAAGGATAAAAAATCTAGCTATATTACAAAAATCTAAAATCCAATGTCTCAACACTCATGGATAAGCGATCGCAAGCTACATTCGCTTGATGATGTGAAAACTCAATTAAAAAAGAGGTGGTAGCAGTCGTAACATCTAGATCATACTAACATGGCTTGTTGAGCAGAGATCCACGGAGTCTAGGGTTTCCTGCGTAGTGGCATGGAGATTCACAAACAAGATGGATGAGCAAAATGCAAAATTCTTAGGCACTTGGAGAGCATGCATTCCTTGACGTTGATCATTTCAAAACGTTCAGGTGGCTTGTGAGAGACAAGCTCACCTTTCATCCATCAACAATGTTCATCATCATTATGGCATTCAACAGGCACAAGGGGTATCTCTTAGGAGGGGGTACTTCTCAGGCATGATTAGATAGAAGTAGGTTGGATAGCTAGAGGTATAAAGAGCAAGGAGCACAGGACACAGAAGAAGATGCATATTACATATATCTTTTCAAACCACACACACGCACACACACACACACGTTCAATTATACTATTTTATCTTGATAACTTGTAAAAATAAAGACACTGACGGATATAGTATATATGGTCTGCATCCATGCAATGCTAAAAAAACATTTTTCCCAACTAAAAGGAACGGTAAGGCTTATCCAAGATCCAATTCCAATAAAAACATTCAGATATTGAGATTTATAATTAAAATAAATTTTATTTCTTAAAATTAAAGGCAACCTAACCTTGAGACTTGTTAGAGGTAGATACCCATAATACTAACGTAGACCGATAGTGGTACATTCTCTATGTTGGTAGTGCTTTATAAACACACAATGACAAGGAATTCAGAAATAAAAGAAAGTCAAATTCTTTAGCATAAGGTGCCTCCTTGTGCACACAAAAAAATTCATCAAAAGTAGAGAATAGGTTAAATGTGTTTAAGAAAAAGTGTTTTCTCTACTCTTCTATTGGATCTTAACTCGTGTTTATCCTTTTTTAATCCGGTCCATAGGTCTCAAGAAGTTTAGTGCTAATATTCACTTGCTCACCATCATGAGGAGCACATTCCATAAAACAATAGTGTATGGTTTTAAAGCTAGCATGATCACTTATGTTTTCAAAGAAAATGCCTCAACAAATCCATTCTTTAAGAGCTTAATCCAAGGGGCACCTTTGAGGAAATGATTTTCTTTGAACTTCATCTTATTTTAGTTAAGAAAACTCCTCTTCTATTGACTCTTAACTCTTGTTTGTTGTTTTTTAATCTGGTCCATAGATCTCAAGAAGTATAGTGCTATTGTCTTGCTCACCATCAAGAAGCTGTGAATGCCTGATCATTGGAATTACCTTTGCGTGGATGAATGGCCTGAGTCCTGAGTTCTTCAGCAAGTAAGACTGACTGAAGTTCTTCTAGTGTCTGAATTTTATGTTGAATGGCAATAGTGTGGAGTAGATTCTTGTATCCCTCACCTAGTCTAGATTCAGGATGGCTGGAACCATTTCTGTTTGATTCATGGTCTCTTCTGCTGCTGCTACGAGTTGATTATTATAGTCTTTGATCCTGATTACGTAAGTATCACCAGTTTCACTGCTGTTGCAGAAACACAGGTTGATCTGGTTTCTCAGTATGAGAATCCTGGAAGTATTCTTGGACTCATAGAGAGCATATCCCATGCTTCTTTTGATGTCTTGACTGTGTTGAGCTGCCCTAGCATGACATTTTGCATATTCTGCTTGATTAGATCATATGCATACTTGTCTTTCTTGTCCCATTCTTCCTACGCTCGGGCAATGACAAGATCTGCTATAGGTGCGGAAACTATTGGTGTAGCTAGAGATCCCACTATAGATCCCATTGCTGGTGCTGTGACAATAGGTGGAGTAGAGCAACTGCTAGCTGGATCATCCAATGGTCTAGGTGTAGATCCATCGACATACTCCCATTTGTCCTAAAGTACAAGAATAGTCTCCATCCGGTATCGCCATGTGCCGTAATTGGAGTTGTCTAGCTTAGCATATGCCTCCAGATTGAGGTTGCTAGACGTAGACACGGTGCAAGAAATGTACTAAAGGTGTCGTGAAAATCACTGTCTGAATCAACTACAAATAAAGGACTGTAGCAAGTGAAATCTGAACTATCGGTGAAGGTAGAAGTGCAATATATAATCCGATCTGAATTACAAGGCTTGTGGCAAATGATGCCGAGAATAGCCGTAGAGCACAAAAAATGGAGTGATTTTCTTTTTTGGAGTGCCCTCAAATTCTTCTTGGATCAAGAGATACGGCTGGATCTAGGTGGAGGGGCAAAAGGAGTGCAAATGTGCTCAATGACGATGTGGCAGTCAGGGGGTCACATGCAGTGACTATGCCTGTGAAGAGGTGTGCCAGTGGAGCACTGTATGATGATGTGGCAACAACTGGGTGAACATGCAGTGATTGTGTGTGCCTTGCAGGAGGTAAATGTAGCTGACAGGGGGCTATCATGTGGCAGTGCTCAGGTGTCACTAATTGACTTAACCCAAGGTCATGTTGGCCCAACCATGGTTAGATTAACTAACCCAAGGTCAGGTTGACCTAACCAAAGTCAAGATGATCTAACCAGGGTTTGACTGGTCAATGCTGACATGGCACGGTGACATGGATGCTAACGTGGCTGGTGATGTGGCACTGACAGTTGGACTACTGAGATGTGGCAGCTGAGTTGTCTCTAATGATGTGGTTGTGCTAACATGGCCTACTGAGGATCTCTGATGATGTGGCAAGGATAAGGTTGCCACGTGGAAACCAGACTGCCTGTGGCTTATCTTGCATGTGGCGGATTGTAGGAGACCGAAATCTGTAGAGATTCCGTCGAAATCAAAAGATTCTATCATCTTCACAAAGACATCCGCCGCTTGCCCGTCATGGCTACGTCAAGCTTTTCCCTTGCTGCTACTGAGGTCACCATTTGTCAGAGTTACATGTAGGTGCAATTGTGTGCGAGTTGATGGAGTCGCTGGCAATAGGAGCTGTTGGCCCCTTTTGGAGCTGTTTGGAGCTGGTCGGAAGATGGTGTAGGAGGCGTTTTTTGACAGTCGCTCATAGGAGCCTTTTGCTTGAGGAGAAGCACTGCCTTGTACTAGGAGATGCAGGTCGGTGCAGGGCTAGTTGTTTGTGGTGCCCCTTTGTTGGAGAGCTTGGAGGTTACTTGTTGCTTGCGCCCTTTCGTGGAGATTGTGGAGCGGTTGCCGTTCGAAGCTGTACTCCTGTGGCTGTTGGGAGTTGATGCTTTTGGAGCCGTATGCACTGGTCGTCCGTCGAGGTCGTGCTTCTGGTGTTGCATTTGTTACCGCCCGTGGCTCTGGGAGCTTGTAGTGGACAAGGCGGCTAGTCGTTGTCGCTGTTGGATGCACTATGGTGAGTCACCAGTTCGTTGCTCGCGAGTCATCATGTGGGAGACGCTATTGACGGCTACTTACAGATAAGGCCCGTGAGTAGGAGTAGATTGTAGGTTCATTGATGGCAGCTTTGGGGTTGCTAACTAAGCGTTTACATGCGCAGAGAGTTGCCAATGGAGTAGGTTTGTTGTAGCCGCCTTAGGAGCCGAGCTAAGAAACCGTTTTGCTCGTTGATGGAGGTGGTGAGGCTGCAAGAGTTTAGGAGCTCGTTGATGCCTTGAAAAAGCAAGCGCAGGAGTTGAAAAAACAAACTCTCAAAATACAATAGTAGAGAAAATCTCTGTGTGCATCAGGAAAGGAACTTCTTTGAGATCTATCTCAATGAACTAAGGAACACACAAAGGCCTCTCTCTCTCAAAGCATGAGCTCCTGGTTCTATCTATCTCTCACACTTCTCACAAAGAACTCCGCATGAAGTGAACAGAAACCCTCAAAAAGATGGAATGAGATTAACGGAAATCTCTCAAGGAAAATGGACGAAAATTTTCTTGAAATGAATGGAAATTTTCTATCATGGAAGCGAACACTTGATCTCTCAATCAATCACACTCTCTCATATGGATCGCAATGCCTCGGTGGAAGGCAAGGGAGCTGTCATACCATGACAAAATATGAAGAGGGGAGAGGAGAAGAGTGGAGATGAGGAGCGAGGGCACATCTAGGGAGCACACCACAAATGACTAAATGTACACTAGATTTCGTTAAAAATGTAGAATATATACAAGCCCATATACTCTATATGTGTTAGTGCTATGCACATGTAATCACATGATGTTGATCTTGGTCTCTCAACACATCATGGCTTCTAGCCACTGGTTGTTGCATGAGCGTGTTTTCTGTTGATGGGTAGTTATTTAGAATGTTTGCTAAAATATTTCCTATGAATTTGGATTTCTACAATCATGGGCTTAAAATTTACACCATCAATTGTTGATTCAAACCTTTGGGGTAAACTTGATGAAAAGAGACACCAACAAACTAATACTCTCAAAGTCATCAAAATGGTGAGAGTGAAGCCCATGTTGTTACACTTTTCAAGATTATCGCTTTCATCCTCTTGATCACTCATAAAATGATCAGACTTTATAATAAACTTAAGGCATAGAGTCATTCCAATTTCTTGCCATGGGCTCACATATTAGGGAATTTAAAGATGAACATATTTTGAATCCAATTCAAAAATGTAAGGTAAGGGTAAGAAGTTCCTATGCTTTAAAAATTTGTGAAGAGGAAGCACATGCATCTTAGTGACACCAATGTATATATTGCTTAATATTTGGTAGTGTAGTGCCTAATTTGAATCAAGACTGAATCTTAACCAACATGATTTGAGGTAGGGCCGATGATTATACATTCCATTTTTTTAATAATCATATAAGCTTAGACTTTCAATGTTTCACATTTGACCTATGCCTTATTCGTAGGACTATCCCTGACATTGAAGTGGAGTGTGAAGGATGAATATTGGCATATGAGCTTATTCAATTTTAGTATTTACATGTTTCTTTTAACCTGTAGATTATTGCCAATATTAATGTGATAACCTTGATACCTTAGGGTGAATTTGGCTCGAACACATGTTGCAGACATCATGTCCCATGTTGATGATTGCTTTGGTTTATGTTCAATTATTGATTAGGTATTTGATGATTCACTTCTATAAAAGCGTATGTCATCAAAATACAAGTCATTGTGTGGTCCCATTTTCAATTGTTAGAGTTTGAGCTAGCATGGAAACCAAAACCAATCAAAGGTTCTATAGGCAATGGCATTGCCAGAATGCCCCACTAATGGTTAGCTTGAGGCTGTGGCCATTTAGATGCACCAAAGCCTTTAAGGAAAGAAATACATAATTTCAACAATTGTAAGACTATTGTGGTATGAGTGCAAATTGTATAAGGCTATAAACTAGATAACTTAGGATATTAAACTTGCTTTTGTTGTTGATGATCTTAGGAAATTATTGTACACGTTTGAAGTACAACATAGCATGGTAGCAAGAAGTGTTGCAAAGACATATTTCAATGGAACCTAGACATGGGGACAAGTAGATTTCTATTTCCAAGACAATGGAGAATGTACACCTCTTTGCGGAGAATTTATTGAAGAAGTTTGTAGTGGGCTTAGGCAACAAAGAATTTCTTGTTCTTTAATGATTAAGAGTAGTGGAGGGATAATTTTGCCTCAAATTGGTTAAGAGTGGTTATTCAAAAAGTAAGAGTAGCAGAGGGATAATTGTGTCTCAAATCGAGTAAGAATAGTGATTTAATAAGTAAGAGTGGTGGAGGGAGAATTATCCCTCACACTAGTATACCAACCAGTATTTTGCAAAATTATATTTCACATCCTTCTATATATATTCCCTTCTCAGTGAGGTACCATATGGCACTTAAAGGATAGTGCCGAATCTCCAAAGTTTGAAGTGTGATTCCATCTCCAAAGAGGACCACATGCAATATGCATGCATGCGTGCAGACTACACATGTTTGAAATTCTATCTTTTTCAAAAAACTTTTCAAATCTGATAATTTGTTAAAAGAAACACACACACACACACACACTCACTCAGGAGGTTCACCTCCTAGTATTTTAGTGTACCACGTGCATTCAAAAGGAGGGGTATTTTAATTTTGCTTTTGAAAAAAATTTAACAAGTTTACAATAACAAGAGGGGGGTTTTAATTCAACATTATAAAAAAAATCCATTAGTTTATAAGTAAAGAGGGGTAGTTTTATTAGGGAAAAAATGTAGTTGAGGGGTTTTTTAAATAACCTTTGAATGCACATGATTACTAGAATTTCTTAGTGCTGCACCCCCCGAGCACACACACACACACACATGTATAATATATATGACATGTATACACAACACATGCAATGCTACAAAAGTATTTTCCCCAACTAAAAGGAATGGTAAGGCTTATTCAAGATCGAATTCCAATTAAAACATTAAAATATTGAGATCTACAAACAATTAAAGAAAAGATAGGAACCCACCCTTGAGACTTGATAGAGTTAGGCCAATAGTGGTACATTGCCTATGTTGGTAGTGGTTATAAACTTACACAACAAGACAAAGTGCCCACAGACGTGCACACAGACACGTTTACAGAACTTTAAAAAGAACTTACGGGCGCATCTATTTGTGCATCTATTTGCACATCTAGAGACCCGCGTCTAACAGCGCATCTATATAGCAGACAGACGCGCGTATAGATGCACATCTAGATGCCTAAATAGATGCTCTGCTATAAAAATTAAAAACCAGACAGACGCATCATTAAATGCGTGTATAGACGCATTTATAAACGGTCTTATAGATGCTTTTATAGATGCACAAATAGATGCTCCCTGAATAGACAGACCCGTATATAGATGCGTTTATAGACGCACTAATAGACATGCTACATAATATTTTTTTTTTAATTTACATAATGCTGTGTATGTTGTGTATGCTATATAGTTACAGGAATCCCATTTCCACATTGTGTAATTCAATTCTTATAGCCAACCGCATTTTAATTACAATTCCAAATAAAACATTATAACTCCAAAATGCAATAAAATTGAAAGCTCAAAAAGTGCTTGTATGTACATATAGCATGAAGCTAAGCCACGTCATGTGGCTTCAAGTACAAAAAATAAGAAGAGTGTATATACAAGAGGCACAAAGCCAAGCCAGTGACTTTAAGTACAAAAAAGAGTAGCTATCACTACTTCTATGACGAATCTAGGTTCTCCATTTCCTTGCTCCCTTCCACGCTCCCTTTTGTGCTCCCTTCTCCACCTCCTTCCTCGTCTTCTTCCTCATCTTCTTGTGCAGGGACCTGTAAACAAGGGACAACATATCTCAATGTATGAAAAATCAAATCTTTACTTATAATATTGACATTATTTAATTACTTTCAAATACATCGGGGGCCGCTCCAGTAGCCCGGATATACTGCTCCTCAGTAATCAACCCATCATGATAGAGGTGCTTCCATGTATCTCCTCTGCGATGGTGGCGGTGGTAGGCTGTCTCGACAGGAGTAGAGTATCTGCCCACGATCTCAAGCTGCAAGACGACACAATTTGCGGAGGGGATAGTACAAAGAAACAACCTCCTAATAAACTACATAAGCAATATAATTTGAGATCGATACTTACAAATTGGGCCTCCCATGATTATATGATTGTCCTGAACCAATGTGGTTGAACAGACATTAGTTATTGACCAGCCTATTGGTTGAAATTATTGTGTTTCTTAGTACTTAAATTTGTTAAATTTAATTTCCTGCTATTTAGGTCATACACCAATGTTAAATTGTGGAATTCAGAAATGAAAAGCAATATATTGTTATTTTCTAATGGTGAAATTCATAAATGAAAAGCAATGTACTTGTTATTGTCTAATATGTGAAGTTAAGACCACTAGGCTAAACCATCCCGGTGGTTGAAACTGTGACAATCTCCTAAACCATCCCGGTGGTTGAAATTGTGACTGTCCTAAACGTGTCCTAAACTAGCCCAGTGATTGAAAATGTGATTGTCCTAAACCAGCACGATGGTTGAAAATTGTTTTGCTTCATTGTAAACTTTAATTAGACTGTGACCTGGAATGTTTGTTGTTGCAAAACACACATAGACTTTGACTTGGACCGACAAGCTATGAATGACTTGAGATATGGTCATGTTGGAGCATTGGTCCATGGCAATCGATGCCCATGCCTCCCCAATTAATGCACAATGCATCATCTCACATGACAAATCATCAGGAATGGTTCACAGAGTTGAAACCATTATAAGGTCAAAACAAGATCATCTACACAGCAGCAGATAATACACTGAATCGAGGTCAAGGGACATGCATTATCCCTATGAACAATTTCACTAGTACAAAAGGATTGGTGAAAGATGTACTCTACATTCCGAAGCTCAACAAGAACCTTTTGTCAGTAGGTCAAATGACAGAACACAACTATCGAGTCACCTTCGACGGAGATGAATGCACTGTCAGAGACAAATCCAGAAGATTTAGCTACTAGGAAAAGGTGTTAAGGAGGGACGCTTGTACAGAATGCTAGCTATAGTACCAGATTTGCATGCATGTTAGCTCAACTGTAACAGATGCCACTATCTACAAAATGGCACAAGAGATATGGTCATGTCAATTTCAAGAGCTTGCTAGATCTCTGTTAACCCTGTGGCAACAAGGCCCAGAAGTCTAGTCTAGGACAACAACTATGAGAGCATTGTGTGTGGAGGAGAGGCGAAGCTCCGGTTGTGATATCTTGAGCTTGAAAGATAGTATGATAAATCTGATAGCCAAAATCCTCTCTAGAAAAGATCCAATCATACTTGCAAAATTAGAATCTAGAGAGAGAGAAACTAAATCTAGAGAGAGAAATACTAAAAGCCTATACTTTCAGAGGTCCCTCCACTTTGTGTAGAGACCCAAAAGGTCCCCCTTAAAAGTGGAGAGACCAACATGTATAAATATCTCTCAATGGAATGAAGCTCCCACTCTTTGGGATTTAGTGTTCAAGCTCACTATTGTGTTCATGCGATTGATTTCCTCGAATTTTTTGAGTACATTTTTTTATATTTTAAAACTCTTATGGACGTCCAAAATGCAAAAAACACGTTTTTAATAACCGGTCAATGGACATTGGTTGACTGGCTAAATGCCGCTTGGTGTATACAACACAGTGCGGTATTTGACTGAATATATTACACGGTGTAATAAAACACCACACGGTGAAAGAAACACCTATTGGTAAACCCCTACACCAATTGGTATCAAATGCAATGATCGGTGAATCCCTACACCGAGCTGTGTATTAGGATTACACTAGCCGGTGTAGTCCATTGGGACACATGGTGCAGATGCATTGGCTAAAAAACATCGACCGGTGTGGCGACATACTGACTGGTATGTTGAGTTGGGTCTATAAAAGGCGAGCTTCGCAACATTTGTTTTCACCCTTGACCAGAATTCATCACTATCTTTTGATATTTCCCACATTTCGACTGTATTCGACTACTTTCCCCCTTCTCCTTCAGGCTTTTGGTGAGCTTCTAGCCTTGCTTTTATTTTTAGTTAGGGCCGGGTGAAATGTTTTTGAGGTAAACCCCCCTTTTGGTAGTTGATATTAGGAGCACTTAATCTATTTTAGTTTTATCCTTTATTTTGGTGTGGTGACTTTCTCGTATGATATAATATTGTTATAGTTAAGATATGACACTTTGTGGCTATTATGTGTAGAATATAAAGATGTTTATTTATGAAATGTGACTTATAATGCAACCTGCTAGGCTAACCACTCTTGTTAATTGATAAATTAATCTTGTGAAAATGACTTTTAAACAAATTTTTGTCACTCTTAATGGTTTAATATACTTATAAACACACTATAAGACATGGGCCTCTTTCTGACACCCATACCGACGCTAAATATGATGAATTTTTTTTTAACGAGTGGAAAGTGTCAGAAAATCTATCACAATGGACGTAGCAAAGAAAGCATCGGTATGGGTGTCGGTGTCACGTTCGGTAAAATATATCCAACAATGTCAGTATGGGCATTGGTGTAAGCATCTATATATACCAACACTGTAGTGTGGGTATAAGCGTCAGTATATACCAACGTTTTTATGGAAGCTAAATAAAAACTATGTGGGGCAGGATGTTTCAGTCCCATCGTGCCCCACATAAATTTTTTTCCATTAAAATCACAATGAAATGCGATGATGCGATACAAATGCGAAGCTGTACATTACAATTTTGCAATGAAAGTCTACAAAGTAATGTCAACATGGTACAAAATGGCAAATCCACTGAAGTAATACGCTAATGCGTTACAAAATAGCAAAAGTACCGAACTCCAAAATGGCAAATCTACCGAGGCACGCAATCTACTACAAAATGGCAGTAGTGCCAAAATATTGAACCTAGTAAATATTGTTCTATCCTACTCCTTGTCCTGCTCGTCCTTCTCACTCTCCTAGCCCTTGGTTTCTAGTCTACGTGCAGCCTCCTCTCCCTCGGTCTCTCTGTGTGTGCCATGCCCGATCCCTCGCCCTCCTTTACTGTGTACCGAGCAGTTTCTTCCTCAGATCCCGTTTCTCCATCTAGATCTCCAAATGGGTCAGACATGCCTCCTTGAGAATAAAACAAGTTAGAAAAACTAAGAGCATTGATTGTAAGCCAATGGTGATAGTCAAATGATAACGAAGAGGAATAGGGTATACTCACATGATGTGCCGCCACCCTTTCCCAATCGATGTGGAGTCCTTCTCTCTCCTTCTCCTTAAACCATGCCCTGACTCCAATCATGAAGGCCCTTCTGTACTCCTCATTGTCTAGAGGGCTTCCAATTGTCGATTCCTATGGATCCAAATTGAATTAGTTATATATAAATGACAAGACATTTGAAACTCAAATTCAATTTACTAAAACTATGAAAAGAGATCAACGTTCGCTTAGATGTAGCCAATCGTGGAACTATTTTTGGGGCCATGATGCGATGCGCTCCTGAGTGAATATTTGAATTTTGCATGGACCCGTGCTCTCGTCGGAAATTTTCTCAATGTCATAAAGGCACACTGGAGTAATAATGAGACACAATCTATTAGTTTAGAACACCGCATAGCTCAACACACATCATCTCTACATTACTTTGCATTGAGCAGTCTTTGGCCTACACCACCTGATCACTTATCATCGCATAGCCTTTTGTTGCAGCTTTGCCACCTGTCACTAGGCACTCACCCATGTAGATCATTAAAATTGAAGGTTGGCTTGGATAGACCACTACGTTGGTTATTGGTGTAATAGTTAGATGCAATCTATCATTCTAAACACCACCAGTCATCATGAAGCCTTTTGCCGTATCTTCGCCCGTAGCCCATGCAACTCATAGGTTGGCTTAGACAAACCATCGCGCTAGTTTTTGGTGTAATAATGAGATGCAATCTATCATTCTAAGCATTGTATCAATGTAGTTTGACGACCTATCATCGCCCAGAATTCAAGGTTGTCTTGGAGAGACCACCACACTGGTTCTTGGATTTATAGCTCCATTACCTATTTTTACATATTACAAGAGGAGGTCTATGACGAACAGTGTGCTAGCAAATAGAAGGAGCTCTATGAAAGCCACTGCATTGGTCCTTTGATTTATAAATTTGTGTAACAAGGAAAATGCATTATGTTGTGCAACCAAGCAAAGTGCAATTGATGATATGGCCCTTGAGGGGTCCCCTCTAGGGGCAAGGGCCATATCGACATGCCATTTCTCTCTAGTGGCATCCTGGATAATGTATAATGCACATCGATCCTTGACCCTAGAGGGGACCGCTCAAGGTCCATATTGTTAATTGCATTTTCAAAAAGCTTAATTGCATTTTTCTAGATGTATCTCCATGCAACCACAATGGTGGGGTCGTTGGAGGTATTTTAGCACTATTTTGGTCATAAACCAAGGAAATTGTAGTCCTTCTTTCCTAGTATTTTAGTCCTTATTGCATTAAATATAAATAAGGGCAAAAGTACAATTTATCGAGTGAAAATTGAGCAAAAGAGATTACAATGTACATCTACATCCAATAACAGGTTATATAAAAATTATCAACTTATACCAGGCAAAATTTGAACAAAGGATTTTACATTTATAAAAACTCGGCAATTTCTTAGAGCCTTAAAGGCCCTGAAGAGCAGAGAAATGGTGGTGCATCTTCTTCAGGAGGAACTTCAAAAGAAACTGTCTTCTACTCAAATGCTAGAAGAGGTAGAGGCAGAGGTAGGGGAGGCCGATCTGGAGGCTGTGGTAGAAATCAAAATATGCAGCAAACTCAAGAAAACCAGTCCTATGGAGGAGGACGTGGTCACTCTAGAGGCAGGGGGAGCCAAAGAGGTCGTGGTGGATGGCAGAGAGGCCAAAATGCAAACAGCAATGTTGAATGCTACTATTGTGGTAAAATGGGTGATATGGCTAAAGACTGCTACAAAAAGCAGAATGACATTATGAATGGAAAATTGCAGCAAGGCAATTATGCATCCTCTAGTAGACACAGTGATGACAAAAATGAGCATTTGTTTATGGTGCAGCACATGACCAATTCCATGACAAGTGTAGAAGAAAGAAATGATGTGTGGTATGTTGACTCAGGTGCATCAAACCACATGACAGGTCATGCAGAATGGATGCAAGATGCAAGGAAAATGGAAAAACTAGGATTTATGGAGACTGGTGATGATACTGCACATCCTATTGTGCAGATTGGTAAAATTCCTTTGTCTATGTAGGATGGAAAAAAGAAATACCTATTCGATGTATTTCATGTCCCGAATATCACCAAGAACCTAATTTCTGTTGGTCAAATGGTTGAGCAAGGCTTGCAGGTTAGATTTAATCCTCATGGATGCTTTGTTGAGGATATGAAAATAACGGTCGCTTGATAGCAAAAGGAAAGAAGAAGGGCAGGATGTTTACGTTGGATGCGGACATGCCTGAATTGAGTGTAGCAATGTTTGCACATGGGACCGGTGTAGTTGCAGATATTAATATCTGGCATAAACGCATTGGTCATGTTAATGTATAGCGACTTAAATCAATGCAGGCCCAAAATATTGTTGCAGGATTGCCTAAATTCAAGGTTGCAAAAATGCATAATGTATGTGAAGCCTGTCAATTTGGAAAACAGGCAAGGAAACCATTTCCTAGACATGTTCAAGAGAGTAAGAAGCCATTGAAATTAATCCACTCTGATGTGTGGACTACTAAAGCTGCATCTATTGGAGGCTGTCATTATTTTGTCACTTTTATTGATGACTATAGCAAAAAAGTTTGGGTGTACTTTATGAAAAAGAAAAGTGAAGTGTTTGGGAATTTCAAAGCTTTTCAAGCTATGGTTGAAAAAGAAACAGGCCTGCAAATAAAATGCCTAAGGTCAGATGGAGGGGGAGAGTACCTCTCAAATGAGTTTGCAAGGTTCCTGCAGGAGCATGGCATAAAGTATTCATGCAGTCATACCCCACAGCAAAATGGACTTGCAGAAAGGAAAAACAGGCATATTGGAGAGGTATCTCAGGCCATGCTAAATGAAAAAGACCTACCAGATTATTATTGGGCTGAAGCAGTTGCTACAGCAGTTTACATAATGAACAGGACTCCCACTGCAGCAATACATGGCATGACGCTAGAGGAGATGTATACTGGTAGGAAACTAGATATTTCTCATTTGAAAATTTTTGGTTGCATTGCCTATGTTCATGTTCCAGATGAGTTGAGGTCCAAGTTGGATCCAAAAGCTGAGAAGTGCATCTTTATTGGTTATTCTCTGCAGCAGAATGGGTATAGCTAGGTGTGGTAATTGAAAAGTATCATAGTGATGTATCAGGCATCGATACCATCCACTTAATAAAATGGCCCATTGCACAAATAACCTTTTTAGATGGAACTTCATTAAGAATCAATGACACCATGAATTTTCCAAGTGGTTCTAGGCAAGAGCACATGGAAGATGAGGACCCAAATGAAAAATCCACATAAAAGAGGCGTTACTACATGATAAAGAGAAAAGCTAAAAAGCATGGCATGCCATTAGCATCATCTAGACTCACAAGGGATGCAGTCACAAAAGTATCTATGATTGATTGTTGTAAACAAAATTGTTGTCAATTTGCCGATCATCAAATGATATCCAAATTACGCATAGAGTATTGGGACCAAAGTTTGGAGGCTCGCACCAATTATATATATGACACTCTTGGGGTTGCTTGTCGAAAAGATGACAATGGGTAGTTCAAATATGTCTTTTCATTGAATGGTATGCAAGTTTGTTGTAGAGCATGGTATTCCAAAAACAACATTTTATCGATACAGGGAGCAATTTGAAATTGGTATATGAAGGTGCATCAATGGTAATAAAGGAATCGTGCGGAGAGGTTGGGACCACACAGAACTGGGTAGAGCCATAATCCAAGATTTTGTGGATAAAAATTCTGAGCATATGCCACACAAAAGTAGAACACTTCAGGATGGATCAAGGGAAACACAGTTGGTGATACCGGATGTATACAAGCAGGTTGATATCCTCTATGAGTTTAACATGCAGTTAAAGCATCGTTTGGGTTGTAAGGAGATGTCAACTTCCACATTCAACCATATATGGAACTCTGAATTCAAGCATGTAACTTTGTCAAAAACAAGTGAATTCTCTAAGTGTGGTTTATGTAGTGCAGTCAAGGCTCAGCTTGCAGTGACAACATGCCAAAATGAATGTAATAAGTTGATGGAAGATAGAAGAAAGCACGTGTTACAACAAAAAAGTTGTTAAAATGTGTACTACACTTGGCGCAGATTTTCTGAAATGTATCCTCAGACATACTTGTGCATTATCCATGATAAGATGGACCAAAAGAAGACAGCCATCCCTAGATTACGTAATCGTTCAAAGGACATTGAAAAATCCTTTCAGCTCCCAATGGCTTTGACTTTCATGATAACACATGGACATGGTCAAGGATGTTATGGTCACTTTTCTTTATCCTTCTGGCCGTCGGATCCTAACTTCACAATCGGTTCATTGGCTTTGTGTTTGAGAAATCTTGAAAGATTCGATAACCATGCACTTGGAGATTTGGTACATGATGGGATGCCAAGGTCTGACAACGCTCTGCTAAATGCACTAACCTCAAGAGAAGCATTGGATTCTCACTATGTTTCTAATGACAAGCAACAACTTCATCTTGGAGCAGTGGGTGGAACATTAAAAGACCTTGGACTTGGAAGTTCCCATCAAGAAAATCCTTATAAGAAACTACCCGAACACCTATTGTTGCAGTTGGATAATTGTGGTTCTGAAAACAAGAATAGGTACTTGTTTGCATACCTATCATTACTTGTTGCTCGAGGGATTTTCAAGTCAATTAAATTGGGATTCTTGATGGTTGGGCATACACATGAGGATATTGATGCAATGATCAGCAGGTTTTCAGAGAGGTTAAGAACTAGCCAAACATTGACATTTGCACATCTCATGGATACTTTTAGACAATGTGAGGAGTCTTCTCCAATGCCATTTTTGGTAATGGAAGTCCCTGATTTCAAGAGCTATGTTGATGGATGCCTATGCGATGGGCAAGATGCTTTAGTGGGACACTCAAAGCCTCTCCAATTTCGGTTCTTTATGCGAAATGAAGCTCCTATCATGCAATATAAAGTGCATCCATGATCATTAGATTGGCAACCAAGTGAAGGTGGCATTGAGTTGTGGAAGAGACATCCGGATGGTCATCCAATGCTACCAAGTGGAGAGCCACCTTGTGTACCCATGTTCCAGTATGTGAAGGATCACTCAGATGTGATAGTTGGTATCAAGGAGTATGGACACTTTTGGGGAAAATGGGTGCACCTACAAGGTCCAAAAGCATCTTTCACAAAGTTTTACAAGCCGGTAGTGAAGTACTGAAGAACATGATTAATGAGCTTGATAAACCAAACAATAGTGTAGAGGGCATGTATGAGAGATTTTGGCCAAAGATGCAACATATTGATTGTGTGCAAGTAGTTGATAATGAAAACGATGAGTTTCAAGGAATTGAAGAGTTGAATGATCACTACTGTGGACCTCAAAGGAAAAAGCCAAAACAATCATTTGATCTAATGGTTGATGTACAAAAAGGACACTTTCTTTTGGTCCGGACCAGCAGAAAAATTTACCCAATTTGGCTAGGCATTGCTCAAACTGATGTACAGAAGGATAATAAATCTAAAAATTTCAAGAAGGTTTTCATACAATATTGGGCACCTATATGCAAAAGACGCAATGCACAAATTGAGGAGGTGTCTGTAGATTGTTGGAACAAGATTTGGATGTGCAATAAAGGTGATCCTCCACGTTGGGAATCTGTTGATGCTATTGTATGGCCATGGGTTCCAAAAGGTAACCTCTCAAAGAAGGTTTTCTCGAAGAGTAGCAACCTCCCCATCAAGGTGAAGATACCAACCATTACACGCAAGCGAGCTTTATCTAGTTTGTCTCATAGTACAGATTCCAACTCTGATGCTGAGTCCACAATGGATGGAAAACATTGAATGTTACATAATCACAACCCCTCAAAAATTCCCAAATTATTAGGATTTTCCCAAATTCTCTAATATGGTGTTCCCTCCTCTTCCTCCCTCTCTTCTCCTCCCTCCTCCTCCTCCCTCCTCCTTCCTCCCTCCCTTCTCCTCCCTCCTCCTCCTCCTCCCTTCTCCTCCATCTCCTCCTCCTCCCTCCTCCTCCTCCTTCTTCCTTCTCCTCCCTTCTCCTCCTCATCCCTCCTCCTTGTCCCTCCCTTCTCCTCAACCCTTACCCCTCGAATCCGCGAAGGAGACTAGCTTTCCACTCCTCAACCTTGGACTCCTCCTTAACCCTGCAACCCCCTCTGAACCGTGGAACTCCTAGTTAAATCTCTCAACCCTATCCCCACTTCTAACCGTGAAATCCCCTTCTAAATCCTTGAACTCCCGTGGAGGTGAGAGCCTCCATCAATCGTTATAATCAAGCCCTCTTTCTCATTCATAAATGCATGAGATCTACTTTCCATGCTTTAGTCTACACCTCTTAGCGGAACATGACCCGAGGACCTATGCTACACTTGTGAACACCTATGCTACAACAAGCAACGACACGATTGTAGGTGACCAACAGCCTCGGAACCTACACTTGGGTAAAATAGGGACAACATTTGGCACCGCTGCCGGGGAGGTTAGCGCCTGAAGTGAAAGCAGAGCACGTGCTTGCATGTGTGAAAAAAAAAAAAAAAGAACCCCCTACGAAAAACCATACATGATACATCCCTCAAGGCAAATGAGTAAAAAAATGCTTCCAAATAATGCAAAAGGATAATGTTGACTTACAAAACCACATTAATACACTAAACACCCAAAATTAACCCTTAATCCCCCCACATCCTATAAAAGCAACTCCAAACCCCGCATTTCTTTCCCCACCCTTTTGCTAGCCACTTCATTTTCCAAATTCCATTCAGCCGCCATAATTTTCGTCTTTCTCTATTTTCTGTCCACCACCACCACCACCACTTTTTCCATCAATCCCCCCTCACCACCACTTTTTCCGTCACCCCCTCCCCTTCCATCTCCATCTCCACCTCCCATCATCTTCCTCCCCACCACCTCCACTTTTTTCATCCATCCCCCACTCAAGGTAACCATATCCCTACCTCTCTCTACACCCCATCTCCCCTTTTTCCCCTCCCCCTCCATCTTCCATCTCATCCACCACCATCCAATCTCCACCATCTCTCTACCTCTCTCTACACCCCATCTCCCCTTTCTCCCCTCCCCCTCCATCTCCCATCTCCTCCTCCACCCCCCAATCTCCACCATCTCTCTACCTCTCTCTACACCCCATCTCCCCTTTTTTTCCTCCCCCTCCATCTCCCATCTCCTCCACCTTCTCTCTACCTCTCTCCACATGCCATCTCCCCTTTTTCCCCTCCCCCTCCATCTCCCATCTCCTCCACCACCCCCCATCTCCTCCAACCCCCATCTCCATCACCCTCCACTCCACTATCTCTCTACCTCTCTCTATCCCCCTCCACCTCCACCTCCCTTCTCCCGCACCCCCTCCACCCCCACCTCCTTCCCCCCCTTTCCCTCTTTCCCCCCCATCTCCACCTCCACCCCCCACTCTCTTCCCCCCCACCTCCACCACCCATTTCCCCCCCCTTTCCCTTTTTCCCCCCATCTCCACCTCCACCACCCATTTCCCCCCCCTTTCCCTCTTTCCCCTCCATCTCCACCTCCACCCCCCATTCCCTCCCCCCCCACCTCCACCACCCATTCCCCCCCCCCCTTCCCTCTTTCGCCCCCATCTCCATGTCCACCCCCCATTCCCTTTCCCTCCAGCTCCAGCTCCACCCCCCCCCCCTTTTCCTCTTTCCCCCCCCATCTCCACCTCCACTCCCCCTTCCCTCTTTCCCCCCATCTCCACCTCCACCCCCCCTTTACCCCCTCCACCCCCCCCCTTTCCCTCTCTCCCCCCCATCTCCACCTCCACCCCCCCTTCTCTCTCTCTCTCTTCCTCCCCCCCCCCCCTCTCTCTCTCTCTCTCTCTCTTTTCCCTCCCTCCCTCCCCAGCAGTCCCCCCTCCCCCACTCTCTCTAATCCCCAGGGCCATGGAAGGCCTTGGGCTGTGACTGCCCTGCCAGCTAGGCACGGTGCCTGTGCAAAGGTGGCAGTGCCCACCTGAAACAAAGCCCCACCTGCGCACCACGCGGCGATGCCCAACGCTCGCCAGCCTTAGCCTTAAGGCTTTAAATTCATCCCCCCCCCTCTCAAAAAAAAAAAAAACACCTAAGCCATTGCCCACTGACCCCCCCCTCAGAAAACAAAGGGGGTTAAAGTAACCCTAAAAACTAACCATAGTTAGGTTAGTTGAACTTAGGTTAGGTTAACTGACTATAGGGCTAGATTGAGTTAACTGTGTATCAATTAGTAATTCACTTTAGTTAATTGGGTTAACTACAGTCACACTAGGTGATTCAGTTAGATAACTAGGTTAGATTAAGGCCTAGTACAACAACTAAGTCCAAACTAACTAGCAGTTAGTGCACAACACTAGTTAGCTCAAAGGTCTAGGACCATTCAAACTTGGCCCTAAAGACAAAAGGGCCCCTAAAATCCCCTAACTTTGAGGGTCCATATCTTGCCTGTTTGGGACCCAAATTGGACCCAGATTGTGAAGCACAACTTCACATATGAACCATTAAGCTATGGGAAATTTTTCTAACCAATCCCACACCATTTAGGGATCCATAAACACGTTAATTTGTGCCTCCATGTGGGTGACTTTTTCGCACTAATTCACTCATAAGATTGCGCCAAGACCTCCGATTGACAATTCGTCTGCACCGGCAAATTTTCCCACTCACATGAACAATCCTAGGCACGTTTTTAACACAACAGTTCCTATGACACTAACCAACTCTAACCCCCCTAACAATTTTGACTCCTTTTTTGGGAACCCATATCACGGCCGTTTAAAGAACAAATTGGATCCGGATTGAACCCAGATTTCATGCATGTAATTAAGATCTATTGTAAATGAAGTGTTTCGACGTGTTTAACTATCAATTTCAGGCTCGGGTAGTTGCCTAATGTAGGCACTGATTTTGACCTGCCGCTTGTTTATTTTTTACCATTTTCGGGTCCACGAATGTCGAAATCATAATCAGACTTCGCAGTCATATGCACCCACCTAAAAGTCACAAATAGGACTTGTTTCTGCACCTAAGATCATGAAAAGACTAGAACCTGGCTACTTCCGAGAGCTTTTTTCGACCCTCGCCGCTCTTCAAAAATTCAACCTCTCACCATCAACAAGCAGCATGGAGGAAATTACAATTGAAGAAGCAATAAGTAGCAATGATCAAATTCCTTTAGAACACCATAAATAACGATGCAACCGCAACAACAACAACAATGGCAGACGACACTTTGGTAAATTGGAAATGCCAAAGTACAATGGATGAGGGGACCCCCCCAGGTTCCTTCAACTCTTCGACGTAGCATGTTGTGTTAGCAGCAACTAGTCAACTGAAACCAACACCGCTTGGTTCCTGATGGCCCTAACCGATGAGGCTTCGGAATGGTACCTCGACCTTCTCATAGAGGAGAGAGCCACATGGGCACTACTATCTGACCAGTTCAAAAGAATATTCCAAATAGAAAGGCTACAAGATGACCCCGTATTACAACTCGGCAATATAGATATTCACAAGAAATTAGAAAAGGTCAGAACATACTTGGGAAGAATGAAAAGATTAATAGCAAAATGTGATCCCCATCCGGATGACAAGTACCTCATAGCATGGTTCATCTCTGGCTTGAAAAAATTCATTTGCAAGGATATGAAAAAAGTCAGCTATGCACATTTTAGCGACGCTCATGAAGCTGCAATTGACATTGAGGATGGCATGATCGATTTTGACAGTGACAGTGATGGCTATAAATCAAGTCATCGTGACAAGAAATCTTCAAAGAAGGGAAGCACTTCCCACAAAAATCGCACCACTGAAGACAGTGTGGAAGCCATGGCCCTAAGAGTAAAAGAAGAAATGATGCAGGCCATCGAGCAAAAGTTGCATGTCTCTCAGCCACCACAGTACCCACAGAGAGAAAATATTTGGTGCCCACTTTGTATGGCCAACCATACAGCCAATGAATGCCCAATCTTGAGGAACAGACTCAACCCACCAGAAGTGGCTTAGCCCCCTCGCTTATGGTGCCCCATTTGCAATGCTACAAGGCATGATGTAAATACTTGCTTCTACAATATGAGGGTAGCACAACCCCAGCCCCAACAATAGCAACAGCCACCGCAAATCCCAGTGTACAAACAACCCCGGGACTGGCATCCAATGCATAAGTGCCACGTCTCAACCCAAAACTCTCGGTGAGAACACAAGTGGCTCAACTAATGAGGAATCCCAATCCTCCGCAATGTCCATGGGCTCCCAATCTTGCTCCACTAATTCCGGTGCAACAACTCCAAACTGAAGAGCAGGAACCTCACTATGAGTATGAAACAGAATACCCTATGTACTACATGGATGGTGCTGAAGGACTCATCCCAGTATATGCAAATCAAGTAAGACCCACCACATATTGAACACCCATCAAGTGTTTTGGTTGTGGAGAAAACCACTACATAGTAGAATGCCCACACAATGGTAGCCCCACTTCATTCCAACCTGTGTGCAGGGAATGCGGAGTTGGGCATGCTTGAATGGATTGCCCACTAAGAACAACCACAGAAGTAAAACCTGAAGTACCCCTGGGCATGATAAGTGTGGAAAATCACAGTGTGGCAACACCAAGTGTGGCATTAGAGCCGGTCTTGATCATAACAAGACAACAGAAAGAAGCGGCGTGGCAAAAACTCCTTTCCGCTCAAAAAGCAAAGAGCCCTCTAGCAAAACAAGCCATGCCAATCCCACAACGCAGTGACATCATGCCTAGCACATCCACGGAAAGTGCCACCCAAGGAGCTAAGGAAGCATACCCCAATGCTGAAACTGAAAAGACACACTACCAAGCCTTGAAGCAATGGGTTCAATAAGAAGAAGGCAGACAAGATGGCAGTAGCAGAGGTCTGAGCACTATCAACACCTAGCATTGACACATTGATTGATCCCAACAACTTCCAAGAGGTAATAGAGCAACATGCAAAACATCCCAAGTTGGATGGCACCACACTAGCAAGCTTGATAGTCACGATGCCAATTAGGACCTTACTAAGAAATTGCCCTACAATGTAGGAAAGTTTCAAGGAATGGATCAAATCTTCACAATACTTCCCCCCACCCGAAGAAGAGGAAAAGAAAATTTCAGTAAAATTCGGTGCTCGAGATGACATAAAAAATGTAACCATCCCGCTGGAGCATAAAGCCTTTGGTCAATACCCAATGATAGTAGACGGCAGAGCCAAAGTAAACATTTTGGCAAGAGAGCTATATGAATGGGGTCTACCTGTAATGCAAAAGTCCACATTTAACATCCACCTAGCTAACCACACGAAAATGAAGCCATTAGGTATCATTGACAATGTGTCAACAAAAATTGATGGAGTAAGATTCACACTCTAGTTTACTATCTTGGATCTTCCCAAGGGTGCCACAGCATACCAGATATTCTTGGGAAAACCATGGCTTCGAGAAGCGTCGGTACTCCATGATTGGGGCACCAATAGGATCACCATCCAAAATAGAGAAACTACTGTAAAGATAAATCTAGGAACAGGGGAAATCAAGCCCACTATTGCTAGAAATGTTGAAGACACTTCTTCCACTACAGCCACCAGTCATACATCCCTTGAACCTACCAATGCACAAAAGCCCATAGAAGGGGATACACAAAGTGACATCAACAATTGGATACAGACGTTGGCTACAATAGATAACTGTAAAACAACACATCTAATGTTGCCAAATGTGGATGCCCAAATGATACAACTAGGAGCACCAATCTGGGACGATGAATCAAAAGTAGTGGAAATGCCAGTCCTCATGACAGGCATTGAATGGGATAGTGACCTTGAAGAGTCCATAATAGAAGGCTACGGTGCCGACATAGAGTGGGATCTAGAAATAGAAGCTAATAATGCATCCTTGGAAGGCCAAGTATTTGACAATGACTTGGCAATCCTACAGGCACTCATGGCCATTGAATTCCCCAAGATCAACCCTCCATCATAATCCAAAAGCAACCGGTCTAGGAAAAAGAAGGAGGGTGTACAACGCCACAAGGCCAAGATAGAGCATTTCAATGAATTCGAAAGAATGCAGACAAGAGTGGTAGAATTGTACTTGACTAAGCCCACAAAAGCACTTGAG
This sequence comes from Dipteris shenzhenensis, assembly GCF_047967505.1. Classification (NCBI taxonomy): domain Eukaryota; kingdom Viridiplantae; phylum Streptophyta; class Polypodiopsida; order Gleicheniales; family Dipteridaceae; genus Dipteris; species Dipteris shenzhenensis. The sequence goes on from NC_141596.1 coordinate 36,944,067, forward strand.
TCCCCAAATTTTAAATGGGATCCGAAAGGGCTTGGAGGTCTTTGTATGGCCGAGGAGCCACTCCTTGGGAGTGCAACTCCTATTGAAAATCCATCACTAGTCTCACTAAGCAAAAAGCTTCGAAAGTTCAAACCCAATGTGAGAATGAAGGGTGAAAAGGTGAATAGTAACAAAAAAGAAGAACAAGGGAACACAAGTGAATTGGACCAAACATATTCCAGTGGAGCTAGCAGCCAAGCAAGCACCTCAAAGTGCCATGAAGGCCTAAGGGAAGTTCTGGATTACTTCAAAGACTACACTAGAGGAGAAGCAACAATAGCAATGCCTAGGCGAGTCAGGGAATCAGAGCTCAAAGAAACAGAGAATATTGAGGATACCCAAGTTTATGAAGGACCCACCGAGACAAGTAAAATGAATCTTGCCTTGAACGGTGAAGAAGAAAAGCCTACGTACATCGGTGAACAGCTCACTCTAGAACAAGAAAATGAATTGAAAGCATTGCTAATAAAATATAGAGATTGCATGGCTTGGTCCTACAAAGAAATGAAAGGAATTTCCCTAGAAGTTGTAGTACATACCATACCAATAAGGGAAGGATCCAAACCAAAGGTATGTGGACCTTACAGGACAAATCCCAAGTATGGCACCCATGTCTATGAAGAACTAGAAAAACTAATGGAGGTTGGTTTCATTTATGAGATCGAGCATACCGATTGGGTGTCACCAATTGTGATTGTTCCTAAGAAAAACAAGAAGCTAAAAATATGTGTGAATCTCAAGAACGTCAATGCAGCAACAATCAGATATCATTATCCCCTACCATTATCTAAAACAGTTTTAGAAAGGGTAGCAGGATTTGAGGTACAACCAAGTACAAATTGCACCTCAAGATCAGGCAAAGATAGCATTTGCCACAGAATGGTGTATTTTTGCATACAGAGTCATGCCATTTGGCTTATGCAATGCCCCATCTACTTCTGAAAGGGTAATGTACACCGCCTTCAAGGAATTTCTCAACAAGTTCCTACAAGTCTTCCTCGACCACTTGTGCATGCACTCAAGAAAAAAGGATCACTTGAAATGCCTTGAAGAAGTGCTTAAAAAATGCAGGGAGTATGGAATCTCTTTGAATCCTCTAAAATGCCAATTCTTGGTCACACATGGAGTAGTCTTCAGACACCTAGTCTCTCAACATGGGATTGCAACTGACATGGATAAAATAAAGATCATCATGGAACTTCCCCCCTGCTAAATGCCAAGGAAATTCAAGTCTTCATGGGACATGCTGGATACTATAGAAGATTCATACTGAGGTATGCCATGATTCCAAGGCCCCTATACAAGCTCCTAGTCAAATTCATTCGGACAGAGGAATGCGAACAAGCATTCGAAACCCTCAAGTGGAGATTGATCATAGCCTCTATTCTAATGGCACCAAATTGGGACATAGACTTGCATGTACATATTGATGGTTCCAATTATGCAGTAGGGAGTGTGTTATGTCAACCAGGCAAACACATCAAAGACTACCCAATATACTTTGCAAGCAGATAGCTAAATGATGCGGAGGTGAATTACACCACAACAGAAAGAGAAGCCTTGGCAATGATCTACAGTGTGAAGAAATTTGGACACTATCTATTGGCTACTGACTTTATCTTCTACATAGATCATCAAGCCTTATTATATCTTGTGAATCGGCCATGTACCACAAGACGGATCACTCGATGGCTTCTACTGCTACAAGAATTCGATTTCAAAATCGTGGTGAGAAATGGAGCTCAACATTTCATTGCCGATCACATGTCACGATTGAGGACAAGAGAAGAGCCGAAAGGAATAGAAGATGACCTACCAGATGCCGCATTATTTCAAATAGATGCTGTGCCTGATTGGTGTGCAGACATCATTGGGTATTTAATGGCAGGAAGACCACCTCCTAAAATGAAAGCAATGGATGCTAGGAAACTAGTTCTAAAAGTTGCACCCTATCAACTCATTGCAGGACAATTATACAAGATGGGCAAGGACGAGGTTTTAAGGAGATGTGTGATGCCATATGAGATCATGCCAATCCTCAGTGAAGCACATGAAGGCATTGCAAGTGGACATTTCCAAGGGGAAGCAACAGCAAGAAGTCCTTCTCGCAAAATACTAAATTAAGCATATAGGACGAATGCCTACCTCACTAGTCATGCATAGCGCACCCACACGTTTCAAGCACCATGAATAAATTGCACAAATAAAAGCCCCAAGAGATACTTGTTTTAAATCCACACACACAGCACCGTCATCAAAAAGAGTCAAATGCATTAGCCACTCACAAAAGAAATAGGCACTCTTGGCACATGAAACTATTTTGGCACTGTCAAACTGGGACCTGATTCATGTGTGCAATGCTAGGGTGAAGACAGTCCATTAAGATGGGAAAAAGGTCTACAATGCCATCGACAAAGTGACACCATGCCAAACGGCCTAAGCCTCAACCTCAACAACCCTCCTCAAATCACCAACATGAAGAAGGACACAGTCCAGAATCACCTACCTAGAGGTCAACACCAAAACGACCACGGCTAGTGGTCCTAGACAGTGATACTGATGATCAAATAAATGCAACATGCTAAGAAGAAATGCCACAGAACCAAGGGATACTAGAGGCAGGAGAAATTGAGCCAGAGTAATTGACTATGCAAGATGTAGGTTCAGAACACCTTGAGGACCAGACCAACAAACAGCTAGCAACAGATGGAACAATATAGCTTGTATGGCCACGAGTCTCAACGTTCACCATGTTACCCAATGCTTACAACTTCTTGCAGTCAAAGGGACTAGGTAGTCTTTTTAAGAAGCTAAAATCCTTCTCACCAACACTTGCTATGACAGAATACATTTGTCAATTCATAACATCATATAAAAGCAAAGAGTCTAAAGCTTGCATACACCTCCACATTGGGTAAGTATAAATATAAGTGCACGGAGTGGCAAAATCAAAAAGCTATAATTTCCAAGCTGGAAATTCAACTACTGGGTCAAGCCGATGACGATGCAGAGGGGTCAGCACAAGATCTTTTGATACAAGGCATCACTACATTTGCAAATCAAAATGTTACATGTAGTAACTGGTCTTGATTGGACCAAACCAGTAAGCACAAAGAATCTCCGAGATCTATGCCAGCACATGGATGAAGATGAGAGGAATGTGTTATGTCTCTCAGTGCATGCAAATCTCATACGGGTAAAGGCTGATGCAATACTAGTTACATTATGAATGCTTGATGGGAAGCCTCCCTCTTCGGGTAATAGCCGGACTCCTACCTTTACTACAACAATCACCAGCAACTTCCATGGGATACAACTCCTAGAAAAATACAAAATTAAAGCTGTCAATGCCTACCAGAAGTGACAGGGATCTGCTAGAGGAATATGTGGTATACCTTCAATCTAATCTCCCCTATCTTGCCACTCTCTATTCTGATCTACTCATAGCACTACCTAACTCTCGGGGGGGTCACTCATCATATGTAACCCTATCACGTGAGTTCAACAGAAGGATATTTTTTATTCCTAAAATTTACATAAATAAATATACATAAGGGACTATTTAAAATAGTTTCAGAAAAAATTTACAGATTTGTATAGAAAAGGGGTACATTTTATTAATGAAAGAATTTACAGATAAGGGATTTTAAATATAGGCCTTGAACGCACGTGATATAGAGGGTTTATACATATTGACCCCCCCGAGACCTAACTCCAGTACTATCCTCCATACCTTTCTAGAAATCCACACTAATCCATATTCCTTGCCATGCCTCTTTGCCCATGCCTCTCATCACTATCGCCTAATCCAAGAATCTAAATCCTATCATCCATTTACACCTAACTTTTTTCCAACACTTGACAATCCATCCCTTGAGGATTCTCAAGTTACTAAATCAATTTGTCCTGCTCTCCCTCCACTTTCCTCCAACATCCCTACTAACTTCTCAAATTCACTACTTGCTTCGAGACCTCAATATTTTCCCCTACAACATCTTCCTTTCCCCCAAGACCATATGTCCCTCCAATCTCCCTTGAGTTTTCAATGGAAGACACCATTAATGATTCCATCAATAAGCTTCAAGAATTGGATAATCCAATTCACACACCCACAAGGGAGTTGCAATAAGATACAGATAGGATTACCATGCATGGTAATCCCATTGGTGGTTTTTGGAGGCAATACCCAAACATGCAGTCAAGAGGAGGATGGGACCTCTCGAGAATTTCAATGAGTATCCACCAAGCACAAATCACTCCAAACATCATCATGAAATTAGAGCCGCAGCCTGCTTGGCATATACCAAAGCTGCTTAATGAAAAGTACCTCCTTGAATACATGCAGGCTCCATCTTCCTTTCGCACGCATCCCACATTTGATGCGGTGCTGCAAATGCACCTCGCAATTGGCTGTTAATCAATAGAAATTCTAAAATCAAATGGACAAGCTAGGAAACACTCATTAGAGCCTTGGACAGACATTCATAAATTATGCAAAGCAGTTATTATGACAAAACACTCAAGGAAAGTGCAAGATACAGTGAAGCCTTAGCAGTCATCCTGCAGGTGTCCCTCACCATTGATGACCATTTACTCAACCTCAGCTTCAATCCAAATCAACAGATAGATGCTCAAACAACAAGTCGCCTCTTTCAAAGGGCCATATACCTTCAAGGGCGTTATGTGTGTTTGTTTGAAGAAATGGTTGACACTAGCTTCTTAAAAACTGAGCAAGCAATCTACGGTGTTCATGGACTACAAGGGAAAAATCGACAAGAGCTCGCTCCATCTATCACTGCCACCATCTTTACCATACTCATTGGGTAAAGACAACCGCATCACAACATCGTCTGCAGACCCAACCATAACCCGAGGATGCGGGTAATCAAAATGATCCAAGGGAGTTGTTAACCCTATGGCAACAAGGGCCAGAAGTGCAGTCTAGGACAACAACTATGAGAGCATTGTGTGTGTAGAGTAGAGGCGAAGCTCCACTTATAATATCTTGAGCCTAAAAGATAGTATGATAAATCTTAAAGGATGAGGATAGCCAAAATCCTCTCTAGAAAAGATCCAATCATACTTGCAAAATCAAGATCTAGAGAGAGAGAGACTAAAAGCTTACACTTTCGGAGGTCCCTTCACTTTGTGTAGAGACCTAAAAGGTCCCCCCACTGTGTGTAGAGACCTAAAAGGTCCCCCCCAAAAGTGGAGAGACCAACATGTATAAATATCTCTCAATAGAATGAAGCTCCCACTCTTTAAGATTCAGTGTTCAAGCTCACTATTGTGTTCATGCGATTGATTTCCATTGCGTCCATGCTCTCTTACACTATCATGTTCTAGCATGCCCTTACCCTTATACTCTCTACCCTTGAACTCCCTCCTCCTTCTCCTTCCTCCCTCTTCCTCCCTCCTCCTCATCCTCCTCCCTCCTCCTCCATCTCCTCCTCCATCTCCTCCTTCCTCCCTCCCTTCTGCTCCCTCCTCCTCCTCCCTTCTCCTCCATCTCCTCCTCCTCCCTCCTCCTCCTCCTCCTTCCTCCCTCCCTCCTCCTCCTCCTCATCCTTCCTCCCTCCCTTCTCCTCCCTCCTCCTCCTCCTCCCTTCTCCTCCATCTCCTCCTCCTCTCTCGTCCTCCTCCTCCCACCATCTCCTTTCCCTTCCTCCTCCTTCCTCCCTCCCTTCTCCTCCCTCCTCCTCCTCCTTCCTCCTCCTTCCTCCCTCCCTTCTCCTCCCTCCTCCTCCTCCTCCCTTCTCCTCCATCTCGTCCTCCTCCCTCCTCCTCCTCCTTCCTCCTCCTCCTCCCTTCTCCTCCTCCTCCCTCCTCCTCCTCCCTCCCTTCTCGTCAACCCTTACCCCTCGAATCCGCGAAGAAGATTAGCTCTCCATCCTCAACCTTGGACTCCTCCTAAACCTTGCAACCCCCTCTGAACCCTGGAACTCCTAGTTAACTCTCTCAACCCTATCCCCACTTCTAACCCTAAAACCCCCTTCTAAACCCTTGAACTCCCGTGGAGGCGAGAGCCTCCATCAATCGTTATAATCAAGCCCTCTTTCTCATTCACACACGCATGAGATCTGCTTTCCATGCTTTAGCCTACACCTCTTACCAAAATAGCACCCGAGGACCTATGCTACACTTGTGAACACCTATGCTACAATGTGCAATGACACGACTGTAGGTGACCAATATCCTCGAAACTTGCACTTGGGTAAAACAAGGACAATAATCTTAGGAATCAGAATGTGGCAATTGGGATTCCTAAGCTACATTTTCTTGGAAAAGTTTGCGAAGCATGTTGCTTCGGCAAACCAAAGCAAACCAACTTTGGCAGAAGCACGTCTCGAGCACGAGGTATTCTTGATTTGATACATACAGCTGTATGGGGTTATGCCCAAACCTGCAGCATCAATGGTCACATTATTACTTGACTTTCATCGATGACTATAGCTGATATTGTTGGGTTTACTTTCTGAAAGAGAAATCTGAAGTGTTTTCCAGCTTTCAAGAATTCAAAGCCATGGTAGAAAACCAGACAAGCAGAAAGATCAAAGTCATGAGATCAGATTGAGGAGGTGAATACATCAGCTTTAGCATTCATAAACTTTTCCAAAAGTCACGGCATTCGAAGACAATTCACTTGTGCAGACACTTCTCAGCAGAATGCAAGAGCTGAAACGAAGAATGGAACTTGAGCAGACAATGCTAAAGCAATGCTTAGTGAGAAGAATCTTCCGAATCAGTATTGGGCAAAAGCAATAGCCACTGCAAACTATTTGCTTAATCAGCTTTCTACCAAGCTGATTGAGGGTATGACACCTTATGAAGCATTCACTGGACACAAGCCACACATTGGGCATCTCCACATATTTGGTTGCATAGCATATGCCCACATACATGATGATCATTGTAGGAAATTGGATGCGAAGTCATGCAAATGCATTATGGTTGGCTACAGTGAAGAAAGCAAAGCATACAAGTTGTATGATCCCATCAATCGCAAGGTCATTATCTCCATAGATATAATCTTTGATGAGGAACCAGAATGGAAAACCTCAAACAAACAGGAGATAGACGCACCGATTTCACGGTCATCCATAGAAATGGTTGATGAAGAAGAGCAAGAATTGCCAGTAACACCCCAAGCAGAGCCACAACATCTCAGATGATCTACTAAGGAAAACGGACCTCCAGCCAGATTGAGATATGCTTAGAAAGGCAAAGCAATTCAGGTTGAAACCACCAACTATGCTCTTATGACTACCATCATAGCTACAGAAGAGCCAGTGTACTTTGAAGATGCCATAGACAAGCCAGAATGGCAAACTGCTATGAATGAAGAAATGGATGCTTTCTATAAGAATAATACTTGAGAATTATGCGACCTTCCACCAAGAAAGAAGGCCATAGCAAAACAAATGGGTACACAAAGTGAAGTATAATCCAGATAAAAGTATTCAAAGACATAAAGCCAGACTAGTTGCAAAAGGATTTGCACAGCAATATGGTCAAGATTATGATGAGACTTATGCTCACAGTTCTTGATATCACTAGCAATACTCAGCAGATAGAATGTGTATCAGCTCGATGTTAAGAGTGCATTTCTCAATGGTTACCTAGACGAGGAAGTCTACATGCAACAACCAGCAGGTTATGTTTAACCAGGAAAGGAGAATAAGTTTTGCCATCTCAAGAAAAGTCTCTACGGCTTAAAGCAAGGACTCAGAAGTTGGTACAACAGAATCGACAAGTATCTTGCTGATCTGGGATACATGAAGTCCAATGCAGATCATACTCTCTACTACAAAGTTCAAGGGGAAGACATTACTACTGCACTTTTGTACGTAGATGATCCGATTATGACCAGACCTCATTGAGATGATCTATTTTTGGAAGATACATTGGCTTTTGTTGAGGCTGATCATGCCACGACTAAATTGAAATTTCTCAAACACTTGAGAAGGCATGCAAAAGGAAAAATGATGTAGAAGAATGCCAAAGGAGAGAAGACTAGGCATGAAAGCATGCAAAATTTGTAGGAGAGAAAAGATGTGGTAAGAATATGGCTATGAGACCCATGGAAGACATAGTGCATGCAATTAGAATTGTGTGAGAAGCTATAGTTCGCTCCTTTTGTCCATGGTCCGACATTAGCTCATTGTATGCCATTTTGGAAGACACTCCTTATAATGAACTTACATGACTTTTACTTGTTTTGTAATGGAAAGTTTATATTGAAAACTTTCTTAGTTTGTCTATTGGCATTAAATGCTCACGTTACTTCATAGTATGTGCATTCGCATAAAAGTAGATATTTTGCACGAGTGCATGTGCATTCTTCGCATACATCACATAGAGGTGACTTATGAGTTTTTATCCACGTGGATGCATATGACATAGCCCACATCCCCGCATCCTTCATAGCGTGCATCCTCACATCTAAACGTTCCATTGCACCCATCGAAACATCCAAACTCACATGTCCGTAAGTGCAAGTGCGTGCCCTTGATAGTGGTGTTCCTGATTTTATGCCGTCATTATTTTGCAGATGGCAGTCCAATGCAAATGCTTAGAATGTGGCGATGAAAACGAGTTTGCAGTTAGCCATGGCAACGAAGACACGCCGACCGGACCGACTGCACCAATCGGGGCCGACTACGTGCTTCTTGCAGCCTATATATACACACCACCAGCAACCTTCCATTCACAATCAACGCCTTTTCACAATCGATTTGCTCTCAGCTACGTTCTTCATCTCCAATCAGCCGCCATGGAGCGCTCGGGAGCTGCTAAGCACTTCATCCTTTCTGCTTTCGCCTTATGGGCTCTCCTGCCGGCTCTCGCTCGCGCCAACCCGGAGGGTAAATATTAGGCTTCTACTTTGCATAAGCCTTCCCTCTTCATGCAATAGCGTATACAAATATAATACATTGCTTTCTGCTAACCGATCGACGGCTTGTATTTTACAGTGGACGCTCTGATTGCATTCAAAAATGGGCTTACCGACCCGCAAAACGCCCTCGCCAGCTGGGATCCCAACCTGGTGGATCCCTGCACCTTCTTCCATGTGACCTGCGACGACAACAACCATGTCGTCCGAGTGTACTCATCTACCCACCACCTGTTAAACGCGCATTTAATTTGCTCCCTAATAAGTTTTGGCTCCTGATTCTGCATTTTTCCAACAGGGATCTGCCCAACTATGGTCTTTCCGGTCCGCTCTCTCCACAACTTGCAAACCTTCCGTCTTTGCAGTCCCTGTGCGGCTTCCTCACTCTAGCTTCCCACCATGTGTATTCACCTTCAGTCAATAAGCTAAGCTAAGCGAAGCTTGTCACTCATTTGCTCTAACGATCTCTCTTGTCGCAGCTCCCTCTTTCTCAACCACTTCTCTGGGTCCATCCCCAAAGAATTCGGCAGTCTGCCCAACCTCTTTGCTTTGCAGCTCCAGGACAACGATCTCACGGGGCCCATCCCCTCTGAGTTGGGCAATCTTTCCAATCTGCAGATTCTGTGAGTACAAATATTGGCCCTGGACTGTGAATTATTTTATGCACGACAAGCCATCGAATTTACCTTAGTCACATGACTCCTTACCATAACATTGCGTTTTCTCCCGCAGTCATCTCATGAATAATGGTCTCTCGGGCCCTATCCCAACGAATGGCGTTTTCTCCAGGTTCACTGCCGAAAGGTGAGCATGTCTTTCGCGAGCCACCTGAAAGTTGTATAACGATCAAGTAAAGGCATGCATGCTCTCCAGATGCCTGAGATTTCCGCATCTTGCTCACCACCTCGTTTGTCAATCTGCATATTGCAGCTACGCAGGAAACCCTGGACTCTGTGGATCTGTGATCAACAAGCCATGTTAGCATGATCTTGATGTTGCGAGTCCTGCCACCTCCGTTTTCGCAACTTTCAGGAGTTTCCGCATCATCCAGCGCACATGCAGCTCGATGTTGGATTTAAGATTTTTGTAATGCGGCTGGATTTTTGCCCCTTCCAATTGATAATTAAGGTGCTGGTTGGCTTTTCCTACTAAGAAGTCTACGAGTTCTTGCTTCAAGATCGTATTGTACTTAAATGTGTTTAGTTAAGTCTACTAAAATAAGATGAAGTTCGAAGAAAATATGTTGCTCAAAGGTGCCCCTTAGAGTAAGCTCTTACTCAATGGATTCATTGAGGCATTGCTAGCTTTAAAACCATCCACTATTGTTTTATGGAATGTGCTCCTCGTGATGGTGAGCAAGTCAATAGCACTATACTTCTTGAGATCTATGGACCGGATTAAAAAAACAACAAACAAGAGTTAAGAGCCAATAGAAGAGGAGAGAGAACACTTTTTCTCAACTAAAATAAGATGAAGTTCAAAGAAAATAGGTTGCTCAAAGGTACCCCTTGGATTAAGCTCTTAAAGAATGGATTCGTTGAGGCATTTTCTTTGAAAACATAAGTGATCATGCTAGCTTTAAAACCATACACTATTGTTTTATGGAAGGTGCTCCTCATGATGGTGAGCCAGTGAATATTAGCACTAAAATTCTTTAGATCTATGGACCACACTAAAAAAGGATAAACAAGAGTTAAGAGCCAATAGAAGAGTAGAGACACTTTCTTAAACACATTTAACCTATTCACTACTTTTGATGAATTTTTTTGTATGCACAAGGAGGTACCTTATGCTAAAGAACTTGGCTTACTTTTATTTCTGATGTCCTTGTCATTGTGTGTTTATAAGCATAAGCACTACCAACATAGAGAATGTACCACTATTGGTCTACATTAGTATTATGGGTAGACTGAGTTATCTTTGACAGGTTAGAATCTACCTCTATCAAGTCTCAAGGTTGGGTCCTAGGTTGCCTTTTTAAGTAATGAAATTTGTTTTATTTATAAATCTCAATATTTGAATGTTTTTTATTAAAATTGGATCTTGGATAAGCCTTACGAGGACCTTACGTTCCTTTTAGTTGGGAAAATGAAAATGTTTTTGTAGCATTGCATGTATGCATAACATATATATACTATATGTGTGTATTTTTATTTTTACAAATTATCAAATTAAATTCGTGCAATTGAAAATAGTTTTTTAAACGGGGTGTGTGTGTGTGGTTCGAAAAGATATATAAAATTTGCATATTCTCCTTTCGTGTCCCGTTCTCCTTGCTCTCTATTTCTCTAGATATCCAACCTACTTCTCTCTTATAATCATGCCTCATGACTGCCCCTCCTAAGAGATACCCCCTTGTTCCTGCTAAATGCCATGATGATGATCCCCTGGCAAGTCTTCTTCCATTAGCATTGTTGACGGATGAAAGGTGAGCATGCTCTCTCTCACGAGCCACCTGAAAGTTTTGAAATGATCAAAGGCATGCATGCCTTCCAAATGCCTAAGAATTTTACATTTTGCTCATCCATCTCGTTTGTGAATCTCCATGCTGCTACGTAGTAGACCCTACACTCTGTGGATCTATGATCAACAAGCCATGTTAGCATGATCTGGATGTTACGACTGCTGCAACCTTTTTTTTCCTTGAGTTTTCACATCATCGAGTGCATGTAGCTCGCGATCGATAATCCATGAGTGTTGAGACATTGGATTTAAAATTTTTATAATATAGCTAGATTTGGTCCCTTCCAATTGATAATTAACTATTAAGAAGACGAGTTCTAGCTTCAAGATCGTAGTCTATTAAGGTTGTTAAAGTTAACTTTGATATAATTGTGGTTAGTTAAGTTCACTAAAATGAGATAAACGTCAACAAAATACGATGCATAAAGGTGCCCCCTTAGATTAAGCTCTTAAAGAATGGATTCACTCATCCACTATCATTGGCAAAATAAGTGATCATGCTAGTTCCTCATGATGGTGAGTCAATAGCACCAAACTTCTTGAGAACTATGGACCTCATTAAAAAGGATAAAGAGCTAATAGCTAGAAGAGTTGAGAGAACGCCTTTCGTTAAACACATTTAATCCCTTCTCTACTTTTTATGACTTTTTTGGTCTACAAAAAAGTGGGCACATTATGCTAAAGGATTTGACATGGGTTAGCTTTATAATTTATGCATCAATATTATTTGACTTATTATAACCCATTTATGTCTTTCATATCTATTGACTTTTATTTCTGAAGTCCTTGTCATTGTAACACAACAACACAAAGCAACTATAGATGCGCTTGATAGACATGCAAAATAGCCGGTGCGTCTATAGGCGATGCTTGAATAGAGAAATTATGGGCGCATCTAATAGCGTGTCTAACAGCTCGTCTATTTGCACGTGTATTGACACATCTATTTGTGCGTCTACACTGAGAAATTATGGGCCCGTCTAACACTACGTTTGTCAACATGTCTATTTGCATGTGTATTAGCACGTCTATTAGCGCGTCTACACTGAGAATTAGACGCATATTTAGATGCATATTTAGACGCAAAACAAAGAATACAAAAAGTGAGATTTTGGTGTACATCATAGTTTTCCAAACATTGCCCATGATTACCAAAGCACATAATTTTAACAAAAACATCAATGCTTTTTTGCAAGCCCACATATACAAGAATTATGTGAGGTGAGGAGAATGAGACAATATTAAAATAGTTGTGCCAATATCAATGACGGTTCAATCTCATCCTCAATGAGATCAACCCTTGCCAAACTATCTACTTCAAAATCCAAACAAGTGTTTAAATCTACAAATACATTCAATCCACTACTACTTGTGCTACTCATGTGCTCATCGAAATCAGCATCACCAATGGTAGGCTCGTCCTCACGGGTAATGGCCTCAATATCTGTATCTCCTATCTCATGATCATCCTCCTCTCTCATATCATGGTCATCATCCTCCATATGCTCCATATTAGTAAATGTACTATACATCACTTTGGAACGTGGCATAATAGGTATGACATGCCACCATCTGTTATTATCCACCATTGGTTGATAGACAACCTAATTCAAACACAAATACAATCATGTTATTTTTCTTGCATCGAAGGTATCAAATATTTAAAAGCGAGTATTTTTATATGTGTGCACAGTACCTGTTCACATTGTTGCCATAGTACTAGTGTGTCCTTTCTACTTTGCCAAAACTTTGTGGAGTCAATAGTTACAAAGCCACTTGCATGGCGTTTGATTGTTGCATTAGGGCATTTTTCCACCACGTCCTTAAACCACTTTACATCCAAAACATACACAAAGAAGCGTCAAAAGTCAAGCTTAATAATATCTTGGATTATGCCACAATAACCATCCATGTCTCCATTGGCTCCCTCAAAGCTAGCAATGATGCCGCAATCTTATCTGTTTCTCTTATCATCAATCCGTTGTGTTCGAAAATGCTTGCCCTCACACCATATAGCATTGAACATAGTGCACTACACCAAGAAAAAATCAATTAAATAAGCAATCTAGACTATTGAAAGCTCTTAACTTATGCATAACATTCTATATACCGACCTTGCTCATGCATCCCCTAGCATATTCCCATTCTTCCATTGTGATATGCATCCCCTCGTCTTTCTCTGCTTTCTCCATTGCATCAAGTAGCCAATCCACATGAATATCCTTTGGAAGTGCTCTTAGATATTGAGGGTATGGCACACGAGATCCATGGTGTGTACAAAAGAGGGCCCTTTGTTCTTGTCTTCTTGCCTTTGCATCCTCGTATCTTGTCACCCATCTTTTCATCACATCACTATTAAGCACGCAATAGAGGTTGATACTATTATGCAACTCCGTGTCTATTACTTTGTTGCATCGTTTCCCTTGAGGCACAATAGAGGTCATCCTTATGTCTTCATCATCTCTCCATAGTCATGGGAGAGAGCTATCCACATCAACAAGAAACTCAGAAATATTTACAAGTGACTCTTGTACCAACCAACCCTCGGCCATGCTACCTTTGGGTCTTGCATTTTGTCTCATGAAGCCCTTCAAGGTCTTCATGAAGCGCTCGAGTAAGAACAACCATCGTGCATGTATAGTACCGCATATAACAATCTCATCCACCAAATGCACTATAAGATGTAGTTGGCTTGTGAGAATAGAACGTGGAAATGTCTCCTCCAGTAAACAAACCACCTCCATTGACATAACTTGAGCATTCTCAAGCGTGGTGGGATCTATTTCCTTTGAGCTCACATACCTAGAAATGAAAAAGTACACCATATTAGCAATATGAACACCTTGCATGGAGCATTGATACGCATCATATTTTGTATCATGTAAAGTATCTCATAAGCTCGCCCATCTTGTAAATACAATCCTTCATGTCCTTCGATGCACTACGAGAAATGCTAGTAGTTAGTATGAACTGAACCCACAAGGAGGTGGCTGATTAGTTGCTTATAAATATTCACTCACAAATTTGAAAGGAAAAAGATATTATGCACATAAAATACTTACTTGGAGCATATTGTGCCAATCATGAGATTTCAAGCCATATAATTGCTCTCCACCTCTTTTCTTGCTCTTTGTAAAGGCTCCCTTCAAACACCTCATGCATCCAGTGGGAGTACGAATTGTAGTAATAGCATGCTTCATCGCCGCCATCTCTAGCTTTGATAACCTCCATGGTGCACGAGGTTAAAAAACATGCCCATTTGGTCTCTCTTGTGGCCAAGCTTCATGCATCCTCCCTGTGGTACATAAATCCTCCCTTATGCCTACAGAATCTCGTGTCCCATTCAAATTCTCCCAAATGGTAGATGCCACATTCTTGAAGATATGCATGGGATCAAGCAGGTGATTGATCTTGAGGTGGGACCAATATGGTAAACGATAAAAGATGGAGTATCTAAACAAAAGCTTGTGTTAGCGAGCAATCTTTATTTCCAGCCAATATAGCACACAATAGTTACAAACCCTTACCGGCTCATGCCAAGTGGTGGAGGAGTCGTGGAACCATCCCAAATTCTCATCCAATCTCCCGTGGTGAGTGATTCTGGGAGGACTTCATTCCAAGGGGCAACATATCTAGGATGATCAGGTGGGAGAAATCGATGGTTATTCTCATAGATGACCTTATTCAATGCGTCTGCCCATGAGGCAACTAGCGAAGGACCACAAACAGGACATGCATGGTAACCCGATGTAGTGAGACCTGAACAATAGATGCAATTAAGAGTTGAAGGTGGGTTTAGGGTGCCACATCCTTTGCCTATTCATAATTAGAAGTGCAATGCTTACCTGAACACTCGCCATAGCCTGGCATCAAGACTGCTTTGTAGTTGAAGTCTCATGACGAGGGAGGCCTGCTCACATCATGCACCTCGATACCTCTCCAAAGTATCTCTAGCTCGTCAAGTCTCCAAATAAACATCATGATTTTTGACTTTATGTTTCCCTGGAATTAGAAGGGACAGCATAACATGTCCTTTCTTAATAGCCATAGAGACTAGAAGATTATAATTCACCAATATCACTGGCCATACACTGTAAGAGGTGCTTTTGAGACCAAATGGGTTCACACCATCCATACCCAATCCAAGTCTCAAGCTCCTAGGTTCTTCCTTGAAGCTTGGCCATGTATCTTCAATATGCTTCCACACAGGAGAGTCTGCAAGAGTTCTCCGATGGAATGCCATGACATGAGCTCTGCAATGGATTTGCACTTGAACATATGTTGGATGTGAGGGATTATGCGAAAATGTCGCAGAACCTTATGAGGCACGTCCAAAGTTTTGAGATCTGCTCTATATCTTGCCTCTCCACAAGTAGGGCACTCTCTTGCATCCTTATGTAGTCCATGAAACAAAATACAATCGTTGACGCATGCATGGATGTGCTTGTAATCTAATCCTCCAAGAGAGGTCACATGTTGCCTTGCCATATCTCTTGAGGTCGGTAATTTATTCTCCCTTGGAAGCATTTTACACAATAGCCTACACGTGAAGACCATAAATGAGGAAAAGCATTCGAGTAATTGACCCACTAGCATAATTCACCATGTTTGCAAAATAGACTTTAAAGCTTACTTGAGTAATGCATTCAAACTTGCATTGCTCCATCCATAGATGGTTTTCAAGTTTAGTAACTCAAGGGAGGCACGTAGAACAGAGAAAGTGCACCCCCCAAATAGTGGAGTCGATGCTGCAGTAAAAAGATCGTCCTGCTCCATGCTATCATCCCTCCCTTCGGATTGATGGACATATAAATCCTACACGATATCATTAAACACCTCCTCCTCCACGGCTTCATGAGGTAATGGCATAGGGCTACTATCACCATCACTCCATGTATCCGTAACGGTCCCTCTTGAAGATCCCACCTCATATCACCGATGCTTCGCCTCCTCACGACGAGCATAGGGCAACATATGTGGGTGTGGCACTGCATCCTGTATCAAATTAAAATGGGATCATAGCTCAAACATATGAACACCCATAGGTATCTCAATCAACCTGAACTCTTTAACACTTACCATGTTTACGGTCGCATCCCATTCTCCATACTTTGAGATGTGATTGAGTGTAATCCTGCATGCACAATACATGTTTCCTCGACATCGATCACACATACATTTGATTTTTTGCTCCAACCACATTTCGCGATGGTGGATACGGAGGGATTCATCCTCACTGGAGCTACTTGTTGAAGATGAAGACATCCTACAAACAAACAACCCAAAAAATTTTGCTTTTCTTCAAATATTTAATTTTAAAACTCTGTGGCACGTCTCAGAGAGCGTCTAAAACCGCGTCTATAGGCGCGTCTAGACTGTTCGCAGACACAGACAGCCACATCTATAGACGTGCTTCTCAAACGCGTCTATAGACGCACTCCAACAATAATCTTTTCCGACAGTAATCTTTTCTTCCCTTCCCCTTTCTTCTTAGCTCATCAATAATCGTCTTTTTTTCTTTTTTCCAATTCATCATGTGGCCAGGAACCTCTTCGGCCTCACCTGATCTCCGAAAGTCTATTTTTAGGGACTTATATAACCTTTTAGGGCACCCTCCTAGGCTTGCAGAGTTATACGAGTATATGATGAGTACTCTAAACATCCCCCAAGAGTCGGCACTACAGACTCCAAACCACCCCACATGAGCTGAGATTACCCCAGCGGAGTCAGCATAGCCCAGCCGGCTACACAACCGAGGCCCTTCTCCCATGCCGTCTTATGCCCCTTCCCCCATGCCGTCTTATGCCCCTTCCACCATGCCATCTTATGCCCCTTCCCCCATGCCATCAGGAGGTCCTTCTGTCTTGTAGAGCCGTCGGTGTACTCCTATGTAGTCGAGACTCGATTCTCCAGCTACGAGTGGTCCACATAGTCCCGTGCAGTCTCCAGCTATGAGTGGCCAATGTACTAGCTCGACATGACACGGTAGCAGGCGTAGTAGCAGGGAGAGTGGTGGGCGATGCATAGCACAGTGCTTTGGGAGGGGTGGTGGTGGGGACGATGATGATTTAGATGATTTGGACGTGCCTCCGGGGGATGGTATGATCTTTTATGACATCACTCAAACAGGAGGCATCTTGCTGGATGCACGGGGGAAGGACATCATGGCCTTCATGCGCTCTGTAATTGCTAACAATTAAAAAGATTGCTTTATCCACTACGAAGACCATCCAAAGAGGTTGGCTGATGAGACCCTCATTGTTGTTTGCTCTAGGTATCCTAACCCCCTGATCATCAGTTCACAGATAAATGGGCCAAGTCAAAGATTATTACGATACTTGGCAATAAAAGATCTTTGCTTAAGAGGCAGGTACTAGCGGAGCTTGCCAGGCTCGAGGGAGGTCAACCACCAAGGGGCCCACCCCACACCGCTCACAAGCGTGAGTGGAAGAAAGCAATGAAGTTAGCAAGGGAGGACCCCAGTCTGTAGCATGTGGAGGCACGAAGGATCCAGATGGAGCAATATGGAAGCGTGCATTGCACCAGGATATTACCATCCACTAGCGCATTGGTTTGCTTCTATTATTACAAGATGAATGGATTTGTGGGATGTGTAGATTAGTTATGGGAAACCAGCACGGTGGTTGTTGGGATATAATAAAAACAAGCATGGGATTTACAAAAACAATTTAATAAAACTAGCGCGGTGGTTGTTCAGGATGTTCAGGATATACTAAAAAGAAGCATAGTCTTAAATACAAATTCTATTTTCTAGGACAAGTGGACATATTGTTTCCTTGCAATGAGACTACATACATTTTCGTAGTACTATCTCAGTCTTCCTCATCCATCGCTCCGAGACACACCAAGATGTGGTCATGTGTGTCTAAATCCAATTTGAAGACACTCTTGCCCTTCTTTCATTGTGGCACAGGTTGCATCTAGAACTTAATAGCTCTTACTAGATGAGAGTTCACTCATGTTTGTGGATTCTTATGTAGCAATTCGTAATTGCATCCTCTCTTCAATGTTTTTTGTACCAAAGAGCTCCGACTACTACATCCCACTTCTCATAGGTTGTTCCCCAATTATCCTTACATGTTTCCTCAACCTTGTGCTTAGGTTTTGTGCACTGCAATAGAAAGCATGGGTCATCTTCCTCATTCTTCCAAGAATCTGTGACAACTGCAAAGTTATCCCCCTTTTCTAGACAGTCAGTGAGGTCATCGAAACTGTCCCCAAAGTGTGGCGAGTCATTTCTCTCTCCATTGTTTGTCACTCCATCTGAATGCAGAGGGAAAACTTGAACTCGCTCCCATGTCTTCACAGTTGCAATGTTCTCACAATCATCATCATTATCCCCTATGATGCATGCACTACAGAAACAAGAAAGGTTTCTTGTTTTAATCAGTTGGCTATCTAAAAAGCCCCATATGCTATGCAGACCACAAACTCATTTAATTTTCTCACAATTGTGTTGGCTTCTCCTTTGCACTTCATCCACTTTCACTTCATGGAACACTCTACGTACTACAATATTCTTAAGGCTTTGTTTATTGCAGTATGTTGAATGCACGCCTGTGGAGAGGTTGGCTGTAAGCCATGTTATAGCATCATGGGTGTCATTGAGTTTTTCTTGAGGGCATGCTATTTAGTGTTTAAACAAATATTGCCATGGCTAGACTCGAAAAAATTCCACATCATGTCTACACCGGTCAGGCATTTGAACCTTAAGACGAAGTAGAATCCATGAGCTGATTTAAATTGAGAGGCAGCACCATCTGACCACACCCAATGTTGTTTTATCTTTTCTGCATGGGAATTTTCCTTTTTCAGTCATTCCCAATGCAATAGAAAAGCATGCTACACAAAGAAGGTGTCATGTTCCCTATCATTTGAAAATTTGTAGAAATGGTATGTGTGTTGCACTGACCTAAACTCCTCTGAGTGAGCAAGCCAATTGGCATCAGGCATGGAAGAATCAAGCAATTGACTTTATGTGATATGCACAAGAATTGTTATCTACTCAATGGTACCAGTGTCACGGGGAAAATTGGCAAGTACACGTCTTGGAACTGCTTATCGTGCCAATTGGCCATGAAATTATGAAGCACATGTTTTGGGATGGATTGAACCATGTGACCTACAAGCTCCCTTGGCTGGGTGCTCTTATATGATAATAGCCATCTCTTTTTATCGGATCCTTCAGCATTGACATTTTCAAATGTCCATTTTTTAGAGCAATATGGTTGTCTGCCCTCATTTCATTTGGACAGACATTGAATGTCTTCTTCTTTAGCTTCAAACTACAATGCTTGCATGTGGTGCAAATGCATTCAATCTGGTGCCACTCACTGCCTCCCTTTGGACAAACCATTGGATCCCACAGAGACCTTAGGCTACAAAACCTACCCTCCCTTACAACACACGATGAGGATCTAGGTGGCCTACAGACTGCACATTCATCGGAGAAGCATGGGCATTGATCCCCATGGAGCAATTCTCCAACAAGACCAAATCTCAACTCATTCATAGCTTGATTGGCCGGGCCAGGTCAAAGTCTATGTGTGTTTTGCAACAACAAACATTCCTATCTTTGAGTTTCTTGACATACCAGGGCTTACAATGCTCAAATCTCCTCTGACCAATTGAAATGTTCAGATTTAGATCCATGACCCAACATGCGAGAACATCAGAACAATGAGCCCCATTTTTGCTACTACTAGAAGATGACAAAACATAGTCTAATTAAAGTATATAATGAAGCAAAACAATTTTCAACCACCACGCTGGTTTAGGACAGCCTAAATTTTAAACACTAGGCTAGTTTAGGACACGTTTAGGACATTCAACCAATGGGTTGGTTTAGGACACACTTAGGACATAGTCACAATTTCAACCATCGGAATGGTTTAGGACACTGCCTAGGGGATTCACAAGGGGAAACTTATGATATCATGTGAGTGTACAATAGGGGGGTTTTTTGAATAGTTAGGGGGGCCATGTCATATTTAAGAGTGTTCAGAATAAATAGATTGTGTCTCATTATTACGCCAGTGCAACATCATGACGAGAAAATTTTTGGTGAGAGCACAGGCCCGCCGTCCAAAATTCAAATATTTGCCCAAAAGCGCATCATGTCGTGGCCCCAAAATGCCCCAAAAATAGTTCTACGATTCGCTATACCCAAGCAAATGTTGACCCATAACGGTGGGTTGTTGGAGCTATTTAAGCGCTATTTTGGTCCTAAACCAAGGAAATTCTAGTCCTTATTGCAATAAATCCTAAATGAGGGAAAAAGTATTCTGAGCTACTGTGGTGATTGGAGGCCCGGTGGTGCCATCCAAATAATCAACTACAATTCATTGAGTGAAAATTGAGCAAAAGAGATTACATCTAGATAGGTTATATAAAAATTACTAACAACTATTTTTGAGCTAGAATTGAATAGAGAATTTTAGATTTATAAAAACTCAGCAATTGTTGAGAGCCTTAGAGGCCAAAAGACTACATCTATTGACCATAACCATTCAAATTTAAAAGCTAACAATAATGCATACTAAGAGTCTCGAGTTGAACAAAAGAGTTACAAAAATGTAAAACTCAGCAATTGCTGAGAGCCTTAGAGACCAAAGGGTTACATCCAATGAGACAAAAGATCACTGAGAGCCTTAGATGCCAAAAGATTACCTCTAGCCATTCTTGAGTGTGGTTATGAGCCTCGTTGAGCAAGAGGAAATTTGTGCAACTCAGTATACCACCAGCTCAGGTTGTGGCATTAAATTTTTAAGGAGCCACTAGTGGAGATGATGGAAAGCTCAAAGACCATGCACATTGTCAGGACTCTAACTATGCCCCTCCTAACAAGACGAGAGTATTTTGCTATGAAAATCCTAAGGCCTTCATCGATGTCTAGAGGGGACCCATATAGAACAACAATATAGAGGCCCTCTCTGACGTTTGCAAAGTACGTTCGTTGAAGGCTCCCATTGTGCTCTATGTCATGCCACTTTCCTAAAAGTCTTGTGTGAATATAAATTTCTTCAGAGATGGCACACTTGATCTCTTGGAGCTTCAGCTACTCTATTTTTTTGTTTTCACCCGTCTTGTTTTTTGTTTAGACTTCAGCCATAGAACCACTTTTTCATTCTGAGTGAAACCATTCAAAATGTATAAGAGTAAGTCTTGGATATATATTACTTGGGTCTTTTTTAGGGATTGATCACACCTCTAATATAGGATAAGTGGTCGCCAGCACGATGGTTGGTTGCACACTAGGATATTAACTACCACCAACGTGGTGGTTTGCTTCTATTGTTACTAGTATTATTATACTCGCACATTATCTTTGCATATTTTTGCTAGAGTTCCAACATGCTAATAGAGAAGACTATCCACTTCAGCTGAATGATGAGAGGTGGACATATCAGGTCATATGAAAGAAGAATGAGAAGGTCGGGCTCAATGAACTCTCCTACACACTTCAAGAATGTCATACAATTCATTCGAAGTAGTAATTAGAATGAACAACTCCTACACACTTTAAGAATGAACAACTCTTGCACACTTTAAGAATGAGACATGAATTTCTTAAGCTTCATATTTTTGCTAGATTTTCAACACGTTGATAGAGAAGACTCTCCACCTCATTCGAATGATGAGAGGTGGACATGTCAAGTCGTATGAAAAAAGAATGAGAAAGTCGGACTCAATGAACTCTCCTGCACAGTTCAAGAATATCATATAATTCATTATAAGTAATAATTAGAATAAACAACTCCTGCACACTTTAAGAATGAGAAGGTCCAGGCTCAATGAACAACTCCTGCACACTTTAAGAATGCCATACTAAGTATGCAAGCCCGATGACTAGTAATTAATTGCACTCTATTGAGCATGCAAGCCCGGTGATTATGGTAATTAATTACACTCTACTGATCATGAAAGCCTGATGGTGGTAATTGGTAGGTGATTAATTATAGGTCCTTGCATAGATTCTTGTGACATCACCCATGTATTTGTGATTCTTTTTGTAACATCCATATATGGAAGTCATTGCTTGCACATTATCTTTGCATATCTTTGCTAGAGTTCCAACATGCTGATAGAGAAGACTACCCACCTTAGTCGAATGATGATTGGTGGACATGTCAGACCGTACGAAAGAAGAATGAGAAGGCCAAGGCTCTCAATGAACTCTCTCCCTATTTAAGTGCATGCACAACTAAGAGCCCATTCCAAAATCTAGCCCTGAAACTCTATACACTGATCCACCTACTCCAAATCTATGGCATACCCAAAAGAATTTGGAATGCTCATGTTCTATCTAAGAACACTGTTGGATGAACTCCTCGCAGAACCAGACTCGGAGAAGAGGGAGGATAATAGCTAAAAGGACATGCTTTGCAATTGGATGTATGACTTGGAGTTGGCAAAGATAGTGAATATTAATTTCCCTGGCTATTTTTTTCCTGCTCCTTTAAGGTACTTGTCAAGCTCATGATGTAGGTGTCTTTTGGCAGGACATGATGGTGGTGCAAGGTTGTATAGAGAGCCAATACCAAGATGAAGAGGACACCGAGCAAAAGGAGGAGTTACTATGGGCATACAAGTCAATAAAGGCAAGCAAGAAGTTGGTGGTCCGAGTTTCTAATGAGGTCTGTGAAAGTGCATCACACTGGCCTAAAGAGTTGGGAGATGCTTGCTATGGAGAGATTCATAAGATAGTCGGAGTTTAGAATTTCCCTAAGCTGCAAAATGTCATCGTATTTTTGAAAAAGTAAGAATCTTCTAGGAATTACTTAGACTTGTGGACTTTCTAGGACGACCATCATCCATGATCTATGGTGCTCGTAATACCTAATTTTGTGTCGACCTACTTCCATGTTAATACTTAAATGTCTTAAGTAGCCTGGTGGTTGAAATCTGATAATTAAAGATTACTAGCCTCGGATTTTTTTAGTACATTTTTTATATTTTAAAACTCTTATGGACGTCCAAAATGCCAAAAACCCATTTTTAATAACCGGTCAATGGACTCTCATCAGTTGCGTCTTCTCCCTCATCCTCGTCACGTGCGTCTGATCCTTGGCCCTGTTGATCGCTCGCCTCCGATGATGGGACGCTTGAGCTTTGACCCTGAGAGTGAACCATATAAATCAAAAATTAGATTGAAACTTAAATTAAAAAGTGAGCTTACAAGTAGGAGTAAAATTATACCGTGTGAGCAGCCACCTCAGCCCAATCGACCGTTGCTCCCATTGCCTCTTGCTCAATAAACCACAGCTTTGTTCCTATCTGAAATGCGTGTCGCGTCTCTGCATTTGTAGGAAGACGACCCATCGTAGCTTGCTATGGATCCAATTTATGAGAGTTAGAGTTAGCTAAAGTGCATGTAATATGTAGTAAAACAAATAGAACAATACATTAAATGAGAAGAAGTAGACTTACCATGGTTGCCTCGAACGCATACCGTCCGCCTGCACCAAAGTGCGAAGTACCTACGACATCCAGCCATCTCTTCGCACCCCTCCTCTGACCCTCGAACAATTCGGGATGGTCCCTATTTTGCTTCTTGAAGTACTTCCAAATAGCTTTGTCTGCCCAACTGGGTTTAGCCAACCCCTTTGTGATGGAAGTACGCAAGGTTGATCTACGATGCTTCAAGACCAAACCCATGTGCTCTCACATATAATCCTCATTAAACTCCACATTTGGCGGGTTAGGGTATATTTGTTTTAACTCATCGATGACCGCCTGCTTCTTTTGGCCATCTTGATACCGCAAATCGGTAGCAATGCCGCTCTTGAAGTGATGACTCATCAACCTCCTCATGGTGGCCATCAGCTGTGATTTGATAGGAGAGATCCCCTGATGAGTAAGGAGGACTAACGGTAGCAGAGTCAGAAGGAGTGAAAGCTGCACGAGCGCTTCCAGAGCGAGGAGTAGCAGTGGGAGTAGGAGAGGGAAAGGGACCTGACTGATACTGTGTCTCTGGACCAAGTGGAGACCTATAGGAACATGAGTGTACTGACTCGTATACATCTCCCGAGTCAGCACAACATGAGCTGCCCTTCCTACTCTTCCTTCCCTTATGAGAGGCATGCGTAGGTGATGACCCCGCGGTCGAAGGGGCACGAGGGGATGGTTGGGCAGTACGTGCACTCGTCAGTGTAGGGGAGGGAATTGCTGAGGTACTCTGAGATAGCAGAGAAAAGAATCTCGCTACCTCCTCATCGCTCATCTACGCTACAAACTCATTGGGACTCCCGACAAAGTCATGCGCAGCTAGCAAAGGAGTTCCCTAAGGGGTAGTCGCAGTGCTACGTGGAAGAGGAGTCGGGGACCAGGGGTAGTCATAGTGCTAGGTCCGAGAGGAGTCAGACCTGGGGTAGGGACCTGGGGTAGTCCTCGGGGTAGTCGCCTGAGAGGAATCAAAGTCCTCTGGAGCATAAAGATCATGAGCTCTTCTCTTGTGAGGCTGTCTGTACTCATCGGATGAGCGACGTGATCCCATGCTCGGGGGGGTCACTCATCATATGTAACCCTATCATGTGAGTTCAAAAGAAGGATATTTTTTATTCCTAAAATTTACAGAAATAAATATACATAAGGGACTATTTAAAATAGTTTTGGAAAAAATTTACAGATTTGTATAGAAAAGGGATACATTTTATTAATGAAAAAATTTACAGATAAGGGATTTTAAATATAGGCCTTGAACGCACGTGATATAGAGGGTTTATACATAGTGACCCCCCCGAGATCCCATGTCTAACATAGACACAAACACGAAAACAAAAAATAAAAAAACAAACAAAAGCATAGGCATAGGCATAGGCATAGGCAAAGAGGGAAAGAAGAGGAAGAAGAGGAAGAGGAAGAGGAAGAAGAGCAAGAGGAATCTGAAGAAGGGGGAGAGAAGAGGGAAAAGAGAAGGGGGAGGAGAAGAGGAAGAAGAGGGAAAGGAAAGAGGGAAAAGAGAAGGGAAAGGAGAAGAGGAAGAAGAGGGAAAGGAAAGAGGGAAAGAAGAGGATTTTAGAGGGAAAAGAGAAGGGGGAAAAGAGAAGGGGGAGGAGAAAAGGAAGAAGAGGGAAAGGAAAGAGGGAAAGAAGAGGAGAGAAGAGGGAAAGGAAGAGGAAGAAGAGGAAGAAGAGGGAGAGAAGAGGAAGAAGAGAGAAGGGGAAAAGAGAGAAGGGGGAAAGAGAGAATAAGAGAAGGGGGAAAAAAGAGACATATGCTCATGCTTATGCATGAGCATATGTCTACTCCGCTTATGCTCATGCATAAGCATAAGCATGAGCATATGTCTCATTTTCTTATGCTCATGCTTATGCCGCATAAGCTCATGCTCATGCATAAGTATAAGCTCATGCTTATGCTTATGCATGAGCTTATGCGGAAATAGAGAATAAGAGTTAGAGGAAATAGAGAAGGGGGAAAGAGAGAAGCATAAGCATGAGCATAAGCTCATGCTCATGCATAAGCATAAGCATGAGCTTATGCGGAAATAGAGAATAAGAGTTAGAGGAAATAGAGAAGGGGGAAAGAGAGAAGCATAAGCATGGGCATAAGCATAAGCTCATGCTTATGCTTATGCATGAGCTTATGCGGAAATAGAGAATAAGAGTTAGAGGAAATAGAGAAGGGGGAAAGAGAGAAGCATAAGCATGAGCATAAGCTCATGCTCATGCATAAGCATAAGCATAATCTCATGCTTATGCTTATGCATGAGCTTATGCGGAAATAGAGAATAAGACTTTGAGGAAATAGAGAAGGGGGAAAGAGAGAAGCATAAGCATGAGCATACGCTCATGCTCATGCATAAGCATAAGCTCATGCTTATGCTTATGCATGAGCTTATGCGGAAATAGAGAATAAGAGTTCGAGGAAATAGAGAAGGGGGAAAGAGAGAAGCATAAGCATGAGCATAAGCATAAGCTCATGCTTATGCTTATGCATGAGCTTATGCAGAAATAGAGAATAAGAGTTAGAGGAAATAGAGAAGGGGGAAAGAGAGAAGCATAAGCATGAGCATAAGCATAAGCTCATGCTTATGCTTATGCATGAGCTTATGCGGAAATAGAGAATAAGAGTTAGAGGAAATAGAGAAGGGGGAAAGAGAGAAGCATAAGCATGAGCATAAGCTCATGCTCATGCATAAGCATAAGCATAAGCTCATGCTTATGCTTATGCATGAGCTTATGCGGAAATAGAGAATAAGAGTTAGAGGAAATAGAGAAGGGGGAAAGAGAGAAGCATAAGCATGAGCATAAGCTCATGCTCATGCATAAGCATAAGCATGAGCTTAGCTTATGCTTAAGCATAAGCTCATGCTTATGCTTATGCATGAGCTTATGCGGAGATAGAGAATAAGAGTTAGAGGAAATAGAGAAGGGCGAAAGAGAGAAGCATAAGCATAAGCTCATGCTTATGCTTATGCATGAGCTTATGCGGAAATAGAGAATAAGAGTTAGAGGAAATAGAGAAGGGGGAAAGAGAGAAGCATAAGCATGAGCATAAGCTCATGCTCATGCATAAGCATAAGCATGAGCTTAGCTTATGCTTAAGCATAAGCTCATGCTTATGCTTATGCATGAGCTTATGCGGAGATAGAGAATAAGAGTTAGAGGAAATAGAGAAGGGCGAAAGAGAGAAGCATAAGCATGAGCATAAGCATAAGCTCATGCTTATGCTTATGCATGAGCTTATGCAGAAATAGAGAATAAGAGTTAGAGGAAATAGAGAAGGGGGAAAGAGAGAAGCATAAGCGCATGCTCATGCATAAGCAGAAGCATAAGCTCATGCTTATGCTTATGCATGAGCTTATGCAGAAATAGAGAATAAGAGCTAGAGGAAATAGAGAAGGGGGAAAGAGAGAAGCATAAGCATGAGCATAAGCATAAGCTCATGCTTATGCTTATGCATGAGCTTATGCAGAAATAGAGAATAAGAGTTAGAGGAAATAGAAGGATAAGAGAAGGGGGAAAAAAGAGAATAAGAGAAGGGGGAAGAAGGAAAGAGTTTGAGGGGAAGAGAGGGTTCCTACGCCCATCACTGCAGCTAGCGCTTAAGGCGCTAGCTGCAGGCCAATGCAAATAACAAAAATAATAAATGGAAAAAAGAGGAAGCACTTACCTGAAATAGTACGTCCCGCTCGGTGTTGTGGATTGGCCCTACAAAAGAGAGAAAACAACCCATTTTTTCAAATAAGATGTTAGAGGAAGGAGGAGATTACAAAAGCAACTTCTTGAAAGGAGGAGATTGAGGAGACAAGGAAAGGAGGAGATTGAGGAGACAAGGAGAAAGAGAAGGAAGAGAAATACAGAAAAAAGAGGTGAGTCTTCTTTCTTTCTTGAAATCTCGTTTTTTGTTTCAATCCTTTGAAAACAAGCATGAAAACTAGTTTACAGGTTTAGCAATACAAGGAGAAGCACTCACAAAACTAAAGCTAACAAACAAACAACCTACATTGTTGAAACAAACTCACCTCTTGAAGAACTTCCTTTCAAGAAACTAAAGAGGAAAAAGAGTGGAGAGGGAGTACAAGAGCTAGGAGAAGGGTGAGGAGTGGAAAATAGAGTGGCAGGTTGCTTGAAATAGGTGGGAGGACATCATCGAAAATAGGTGGGAGGAGATATTGGCTTGCTTACTTGAGAGATTAGAGAATAGGATAAATAAAACGCCGCGCGACGAGAGTTTCGGGTTTTAACCCACAGCGTCGCTATATATAGCGACGCTTATCTGTCGCTATATAGCAGCGTTTTTAATTAAAAACGTTGCTATATAGCGATGAAACAGAGCAAAAAAATCGCTATATAGCGACGCTTACAGTCACTTTTTGTTGTAGCATGACAAAAAGCTCATAGATGCTATTTTATAACTGTTAATATCTCTTCTTCATGCTTATGTTGTGATTTTATAAGTGTAGATGGAAGGGACGAGTGGAAGCTCGTCCGATGATGCACCAACGCCCGAGAGCATGAAGTGGCTTGCAGAGAGGTTATACTGTCATTGCACTCATTGCAAGCGAGAAGTACGACATCAACGTCGTATTATCATGCACCACTTGTGGATGTATGGGGAGGAGCCGGAACCAGTACCCACCATTGGTGTTGCACCTGTTGATGGACCATCGGTAAGTCAAAGCTATTTAAGTTCGTAGTCTTATTGTATACCAAGAAATAGAAGATCTTATATTTACACGAAATCTTAAAACAGGATGAGAAGGGTGACGAGGGTACGCATATACCTTCTCACTTTCAGCAAGACTATAGTCTCCCGGAGGATGACGAGGGTATGGTCGACATGATGGATTCCATTTTTAGGGGCACTACATCCCACGTACACATGATGTCAGAGTCTGAGGTCAAAAAGTGAGAGTTGCAATCAACACAATTGTATGAGGGTGCTAGTATGGGTGGTCGGATACAAGTGTCTCGGCCTTAATGAGGTTAGCTCTTGCATTAATTTGACTCATTATTTGGATATTGTTTGTTTTGAGAATCATCACTTGGATAGTGTCTTTGTCATAGGTTGCTCTAGAAGATGTTGCCTGCACCAAATACCATGCCCGCATCAAGAGATGAAGCGAAAAAGATGCTAACAACGGTGGGTATGGATTGTGATACCATCCATGCTTGCCGTAATGATTGTATTCTCTTTCGTCGTGAGCATGGAGATTTGGCTAGTTGTCCAAAGTGTGGGGAACAATGATATAGAGATGACTTGTAGGGTGAGCAGATACCAGTAAAGGTCTTGAGACACTTTCCTATCATTGCAAGAATACAACACATGTTCCGATGCAAATCCATAGTAGAGTTGATGACATGGCATGCATCTCATCGGTCCACTAATGACACATTGAGGATTCCCGCAGATTGTGCGGCTTGAAAGCACATAGATAATCAGTGGCCGGACTTTACGAGGGAGCCACGCAACTTACATCTTGGGCTAGCCATGGATGGCGTGAATCCTTTCGGGTTACGCTCGACATCTTGGTCGACATGGCCCATAGTCATGGTGAATTACAATATCCCACCATGGCTAACAATAAAAAAGGGACACCTCATGCTTGCACTACTTGTGCCAGGAAAGTACAAGGCAAAAAACATGGACGTGTACATGGCACCTTTGATAGAGGAGTTACAGATATTATGGAGAGAAGTGCAGGTCTTTGATATTTCCAGAGCTCCTAGACATACCAATGATATTTTGGTCAGGGGTATCTTGATGTGAACCATGCATGACTACCTAGGATATGCAGAGTGCGCAGGTACGTGGTTGTGTCTTTACATGTACAATGAGGGATTATGCTTTTTTGACTCTCTTTCACATGCATGTCTTGTACTAACACATTCATGCATGCATGCAGGACTTGTTACAAGTGGATACCATGCTTGTCCTATTTGTGGACCGGCTCTGAAATCGCTTGCATGCTACTCCAAACATATGAGGAAAAATGTTTATGAAGGTCATGCTCGATACCTTCCGCTCGACCATCTCGCATGTGGAGGTCAGCTTGATCCACCACCATCATATTTGAAGGCAAGTGACTGGATTCAAGCTTGGAGGGCGAATGGAGAGGAACCTCCTCTTGGTATGAAGAGGCTATCGATCTTTCACGAGCTTCTTTATTGGGGTCAGTTACAAATCAATCATCTCTTGGATCCCATGCATATCTTCAAGAATGTGGGGGCTACTATTTGGGCACACTTGGTTGGTTCCAAGGACTCGAGAGGAGTGCAAGAAGACTTGCGTGCTATGAATAGGATGTCTCGTTTATGGCCCCAAGTGCATGCTTTGGGAAAAGTTGTCCTCCCGAAAGCAACGTGGATCCTCTCTACGAGGGAGGAGGCAGTGGTCAAGGCAGACATTGCCTCTTTTCAAACACCGACAGGATACATGCGTTGCTTGAAAGGAGCATTTTCAAAGGACAATAAGCTTAGTGGGCTCAAGTCCCATGATTGGCACAAGGTCTTACAGGTATTCTAAGTAGAATTAGTGTACTGATAATCATGATGCATTAGCATAATTATTATTATGTTATATTGTTGACATGACTTCATTGTTGCTTTGATAGTTCATCCTCCCAATTACAATAAAAGGGTGCTTACAAGAAGATCTTAGAAATGCTATATTCAAGATCTGTGGTATTGTGAGGTATGCTTACTATCAAATCGCATTATGTATTTTCTTCAATTTAAGCTGATTAATCTGTAGACTGATTATGAAAATATCTTACATGGACATGTGAAATAGGTGGATATCTCAAAAAGAGATCTCTATATCGAGCATCGAGAAGGCTAGGGTGGAATCCATCGAAGCCGTATGCTTGCTTGAGAAGCACTTTCCTTCGAGCATTATGACAACTCAAGTCCACTTGCTTGTGCACATAGTTGATGAGGTGGCTATAGCAGGTACCGTTCATAGTCGATGGATATTTTTTCTCGAGCAGTTTATGAAAACTTTAAAGGGATTTGTAAGACAAAGAGCAAGATCGGAAGCAAGCATGGCAGAGGGATGGCTTGTGCAAGAGTCATTAGTATATATCACAGAGTTTCTTGCATCCACGGATCCCGATATGCCACAAGCTTGGCACAACAAGGATGATGATCGCATCGTTGGCGAGGTTCCCCAAGGAAAAGGGATTGAAAGAAAGATGAGCGAAGAGCAAATGGAGAAATTCAATAAGTTTTGTATCCTCAATAGCCCTGAGATGCAGAAGTGGATTGAGAGATATGAAGTGGCCAAAGCAGAAAGAATAAATGCAAGGACGAGATTCAAAGTAATGTACAGGGGATCACAACCATATCCACAGGATCTGGCTCTTCTCCCTACTCACATGTCACTTGATTGGCTACAACTGGCTCTATGTAAAGCCGAACGTGATGGAGAGACAATAAACGAGCGCGAGCGAGAGTTATCATCTGGATGTATGGTGCATGTAAGTTTCTTACCTCTTGACGTAATTAACTAATTATTTGTGGCAACATATGCTATAAAATAGATGCATCTTCATTGTTTTAATGATGCTCTTTTATAGTACAAAAAGTACAGTGCATTCTGGTCATATGGATGACATTTTTGCGTGGAACGCATCGATTCAAAGAGAGTCATGTATGATTGTGGAGTCATGGCTAACTTCACACAAGATAGCCGAGCAAGTGCTTCGGATACCAATCTTCTCTCCTCATAGTTGGATTATTGTGGAACCATACGCGACATCTATGAAATTGATTTCAGACGATTTACTATTTTCATTCTTGATGTAAAATGGTTTAGAACTACTTACAACGGTCCCCATGTGACAGTGAGAAAAGATAGTAGCAGTCTCTTTGCAATAGACTCCACCAAACATTGGACTGATGAAAGTGATACTTTTGTTCTTCCTGAGCACTATGAGTAGGTGCATGCTAATGATTTAATTAGTCAAAGCTTTCATTTTTAAAGTTCATTGATACATGTACTTGAGCATAATTTCATAGATATAATTGACGACATTTGGCACCCATCTTCAATATAGGTGGTTTTTCATCCGGACCGTTCTGATCCAAGATGGTGGTACGTGATCCAAGTTGCACCACAAAGTAAAAAAGTTTTGAAGATCGAGATGTGGATATGGAGATGCCACTACCAATGCCGAATCCAATTGATGAATCTAGTGAAGAAGATGTAGATCACCATATCAGCCAAGAGGAATATGCGCATAATGACATCGCATAGGAGGAAGATGGAGATCACGATATTGAGGAATTAGAAGACAACAATCATCAAGAATCACCACACTTTATTGAAGAAGATGATCAAATACTTTTAGGTGAATGTACGATGCTAGAGTACGATGATGATATAGGAGATCAACTCGGTATAGAGTTGGAGATAGACTTGTTTGGCGCCTTAGACTTGGCTCAAGATGAAATAGTTGATGTAAATGCTCTAAATTGATTTTTCTCATCTCAAACTTGGACATGAATATATGAGCTTCAAAGGCTTGATGTACATGCTCTCATTTTTTTATTCTCTATGAGCTCAAACATGTATGAAAATTTAAAAAATTTGTCATTGGAAAAAACTAACTTTTAAGGCCTATATAAAAAAAAAAACCTCTCAAGAAAAACGTCGCTATAAAATTATATATCAGTGTCGCTATATAGCGACACTTAAAAGTCGCTATATAGCGACCTTTATAATAGTCGCTATATAGCGACTTTTAGCAAGAGTCGCTATATAGCGACACTTTAGGAAACCCGCTTTTCATACCGACGATTAACACTAAGCGAGCGCTAAACATCGGTACGTAAATGTCGCAATAGGATCCGTGTGTAGTAGTGATATAATATTGTTATAGTTAAGATATGATACTTTGTGGCTATTATGTGTAGAATATAAAGATGTTTATTTATGAAATGTGACTTATAATGCAACCTGCTAGGCTAACCACTCTTGTTAATTGATAAATTAATCTTGCGAAAATGTGACACCCATGCCGACGCTAAATATGATGAATTTTTTTTAAATGAGTGGAAAGTGTCGGAAAGTCTATCACTATGGACGTAGCAAAGAAATCATCGGTATGGGTGTCGGTGTCACATTCGGTAAAATATATCCAACAATGTCAGTATGGGCATTGGTGTAAGCATCAATATATACCAACACTGTAGTCTGGGTATAAGCATCGGTATATACCAATGTTTTTATGGAAGCTAAATAAAAACTATGTGGGGCAGGATGTTTCAGTCCCATCGTGCCCCACATAAATTTTTTTCCATTAAAATCACGATGAAATGCGATGATGCGATACAAATGTGAAGCTGTACGTTACAATTTTGCAATGAAAGTCTACAAAGTAATGTCAACATGGTACAAAATGGCAAATCCACTGGAGTAATACGCTAATGCGCTACAAAATAGCAAAAGTACCGAACTCCAAAATGGCAAATCCGCCGAGTCACGCAATCTACTACAAAATGGTAGTAGTGCCAAAATATTGAACCTAGTAAATCTTGTCCTATCCTATTCCTTGTCCTGCTCGTCCTTCTCACTCTCCTAGCCCTTGGTTTCTAGTCTACGTGCAGCCTCCTCTCCCTCTGTCTCTCTGTGTGTGCCATGCCCGATCCCTTGCCCTCCTCTACTGTGTACCAAGCAGTTTGTTCCTTAGATCCTGTTTCTCCATCTGGATCTCCAAATGGGTCGGACATGCCTCCCTAAGAATGAAACAAGTTAGAAAAACTAAGAGCGTTGATTGTAAGCCAATGGTGATAGTCAAATGATAACGAAGAGGAATAGGGTATACTCACATGATGTACCGCCCTCGGAGGGGTCACTCATCATATGTAACCCTATCACGTGAGTTCAACAGAAGGATTTTTTTAATTTCTAAAATTTACAGAAATAAATATACATAAGGGACTATTTAAAATAGTTTTGGAAAAAATTTACAGATTTGTATAGAAAAGGGGTACATTTTATTAATGAAATTTTTTACAGATAAGGGACTTTAAATATAGGCCTTGAACGCACGTGATATAGAGGGTTTATACATAGTGACCCCCCCGAGGTACCGCCACCCTTTCCCAATCGATGTGGAGTCCTTCTCTCTCCTTCTCCTTAAACCATGCCCTGACTCCAATCATGAAGGCCCTTCTGTACTCTTCATTGTCTAGAGGGCTTCCAATTGTCGATTCCTGTGGATCCAAATTGAATTAGCTATATATGAATGACAAGACATTTGAAACTCAAATTCAATTTACTAAAACTATGAAAAGGGATCAATGTTTGCTTGGATGTAGCCAATCATGGAACTATTTTTGGGGCCATGACGCGATGCGCTCCTGGGTGAATATTTGAATTTTGCATGGACCCGCGCTCTCGTCGAAAATTTTCTCAATGTCATAAAGGTGCACTGGAGTAATAATGAGGCACAATCTATTAGTTTAGAACACCGCGTAGCTCAACACACGGCATCTCTACATTACTTTGCATAGCGCAATCTTTGGCCTACACCACCTAATCATTTATCATCGCGTAGCCTTTTGTTGCAGAGCTTTGCCACCTGTCACTAGGCACTCACCCATGTAGAACATTAAAATTGAAGGTTGGCTTGGATCGACCACTACGTTGGTTATTGGTGTAATAATTAGATGCAATCTATCATTCTGAACACCACCAGTCATCGTGAAGCCTTTTGCCGCATCTTCGCCCGCAGCCCATGCAAGTCATAGGTTTGCTTAAACAAACCATCGCACTAGTTTTTGGTGTAATAATGAGACACAATCTATCATTCTGAGCATTGTCTCAATGTAGTTTGATGACCTATCATCACCCAGAATTCAAGGTTGTCTTGGAGAGACCACCACACTGGCTCTTAGATTTATAGCTCTGTTACCTATTTTCACGTATTACAGGAGGAGGTCTATGATGAACAGTGTGCTAGCAAATACAAGGAGCTCTATGAAAGCCACCGCACTGGTCCTTTGATTTATAAATTTGTGTAACAAGGAAAATGTATTCTGTTGTGCAACCAAGCAAAATGCAATTGACGATATGGCCCTTGAGGGGTCCCCTCTAGGGGCAAGGGCCATATCGACATGCCATTTCTGTTGTGCAACCAAGCAAAATGCAATTGACGATATGGCCCTTGAGGGGTCCCCTCTAGGGGCAAGGGCCATATCGACATGCCATTTCTCTCTAGTGGCATCCTGGATATTGTGAGGATATTGTATAATGCACATCGATCCTTGCCCCTAGAGGGGACCGCTCAACGTCCATATTGTTAATTGCATTTTCAAAAAGCTTAATTGCATTTCCAAATGCCACGTTATATATATATTATAAAGTTTGAGCCACCGTGGTGGCTGGAGCTCGGGGTTCCATCCAAATTAATTGCAGGCCACTGTGGTGGAATCCCCCAAATGGGTTGGTAATCATCAAGAAGATGCCATGTGGTGCCACTCTAGTGGCTGGTAATTAACTATGAGCCCGATGGAATCTTAGCCATGATAGAAGTGGCTGATGAGAGCCACCATCACCGGGTAATCCCCACAAATGTAAATCATTAAGCTCTAATCATGCACTCTAGTTCTCTACTGAGCTTATGAGCCTGGTGACTGGTAATTTTTACTACACTTGTAGTGATCATGCATGCTTAAGCATCGTGGTGGGTGAGTAGTGGCATGGTGGAATCATAGTAGCCACGGCAGACATGGATGATGATAGCCACCACCACCATCGGGTAGTAATTCCCATAAAAGTAAATCATGAAGCCAAATCACCTCTTATCCCTCATTACCATCCACTCTAGTAGCACTCGTAGTAATCATGCATAAAAGCCCGGTGGTGGTAATTGGAAGCTAAGTAATTGCGGGCCACTATGGTGGCTAGTAATTAACTACCGGCCTGGTGGGTCTTATCTGCCACCATAGATGTGGTTCGGAATCTTAGATGCCACCACCCCTAATCATTCATTACCATGCAAGTCAGTACTACAGCTGTGGCTCTCACCTTGATAGTAGTTGGGCTACAACCACCATAGTGGCTCTCACCTTGATAGTGAAGTCGGGCTACAAACTGCTATTCCATTCCCTTAACCGTTTTGGCTTCTATCCCTCTCGAACGTTTTGTTCTCCCTTGCAATCTCAAGCCTCCACTATTACATTTCCTTAATAGCTTCATCTTCTATCCCTCTTGACCATTTCTTTCTCCCTTGCAATCGGACTGCAAACTCAAGCCTCCACTATTCAATTTCCTTCACTGTTTCATCTTCTATCCCTCTTGACCATTTCTATCTCCCTTGCACTCTTCTTGCAACTTCTATCTCCTCTCGTAATGGACCCTGCACAATCCGGGAGCTCCTCACACAATCTTTCCTCCCCCTCTAAAGCATAGTACGAGAGCCCCTCCTCCCCTGATCTTGAAATCGTGACATATGGGAGCTCCTCTCTTGCTCTTCAGAAGACCAATTTGGATGCTCTCCAAAACTTCACCAGGTTGGTACAAGTGGTGAACATGAAGGAGGGGTAACTAGTCTGTCAAGGTTAGAAGCTTACCATCAATGAAATCGTGACTAAAAATGCTCTAGGAGTTTTTGGAGGCAAATTGTAAGCACACTTTTTCAAGAAGCAGTGGAAGAGACAGGATATTCTAGATGTATCCCAATGCTCACATTAGTAAAGATGGTGGAGTCAAGATTTCGAGCTTGCCAACAGACCTCCAAGATGTGCTGAAGAAGACCATTCACTTATTTCCTGATACAAGAGGAACCTGCAAGTTCTGGTAGGTTCAAGAAGTAGTAGAGCAATTGAAAGGATGTGCTATATCTTTCTCAAGGGCGATCTCCAAAAGCATGTTAACCAACCTGAAGAACTGTGTGGATGGTTAAACCCAATTGTCATCTTAGCCTACTGGAGTTGCAATGCAACTGATGGCATCTACCCTCAAAAGGATTTTTTAGCAATACAATAAGCAGAGAAAGCCACCGATGCAGCAAAGGCAGCGCAACTTGAGAAAAGTCTCAGGGAAGGTGCAGAAGCCAAGGTAGAGGAGGCACAAGTGAGGGCCTTGCAAGCATAAGAGCTCAGGGGGGTCACTCATCATATGTAACCCTATCACGTGAGTTCAACAGAAGGATATTTTTTATTCCTAAAATTTACAGAAATAAATATACATAAGGGACTATTTAAAATAGTTTTGGAAAAAATTTACAGATTTGTATAGAAAAGGGTTACATTTTATTAATGAAAAATTTTACAGATAAGGGATTTTAAATATAGGCCTTGAACGCACGTGATATAGAGGGTTTATACATAATGACTCCCCCAAGCATAAGAGCAACCCGAGGCCACTACAAAATTGGTCAACATCGAAAGGCATAGAAGAGAAGAAGCACAGAAGCGCATGAAGGACCTCCAATATAGGCTTGAAGAAACGAGAAATGATGGAGACATCGCAGACAAGGAGCTAGAAAAGATGTGAAAGGACCTTGAAGATCAGAGAGCTGAAAAGGAGGGTCCTTACAAATGGCTCTGCAACATGCAGAACACATTGAACATTGAAAAAGATCAGATGATGGAGGAGCTAAAAAGGGAGAATGTAGAAACCAGAAAGGTGATGCAAGAACTACGAGAGAGCTTCAAGGCCAGGAAGGATGGGGTAGAGATCAGCCAGGGTGGAGAAGACAAAATATTCAGTTCACAAATAAATGGACAAAGTCAAAGATTGTTGTTATACTTGCCAATAAAAGATCTTCGCTTAAGAGGCATGCACTAGCCGAGATTGCCAAGAGAGACGAAATTCAACACCAAGGGGCCAGCCCCACACCGCTCATAAGCATGAGTGGAAGAAAGCAATGAAGGCATCTAAGGCAGACCCTAGTTTGTAGCACGTGGAGGGACAAAGGATCCAAATGGAGCAATATGGAAACATGCATTTTGGAGAAGGGCATGTTGAATCATGGCTCGGGGGGGTCACTCATCATATGTAACCCTATCACGTGAGTTCAACAGAAGGATATTTTTTGTTTCTAAAATTTATAGAAATAAATATACATAAGGGACTATTTAAAATAGTTTTGGAATTTACAGATTTGTATAGAAAAGGGGTACATTTTATTAATGAAAAATTTACAGATAAGGGATTTAAAAATAGGCCTTGAACGCACATGGTATAGAGGGTTTATATATAGTGACCCCCCCAAAGAATCATGGGAGGCCCAATTTATAAGTATCGATCTTAAATTATATTGTGTTTATGTGGTTTATTAGGAGGTTGTTTCTTTGTACTAATTACATGGAGGCACTTCTATGATGAGGGGTTGATTACTAAGGAGTAGTATATATGGGCTATTGGAGCCCTCCCCCAAGTATTTAAACGTACTTAAATAATGTCAATATTGTAAATAAGGATTTTTTTTTTTCATACATTGATACATGTTGTCCCTCATTTACAGGCCCCTAGGGATATTCAGGAGGAAGAAGGCCAGGATATTGAGGAGAAAGAAGGTGATGAAGAAGACAATGAAGAAGGGAGCGAGGATGCGACTGACTTAGATTAGTCATAGAAGTAGTGCTAGCTACTCCTTTTGTACTTGAAGCAATTGTCTTGGCTTCGTGCCCCTCTTGTATATACACTCCTCTTACTTTTTGTACTTGAAGCCATAGTTGGCTTCGTGCTATATGTACATACAAGCACTTTTTGGGCTATGAATTAATATACACTCCTTTTATTTTTTTGGCTTTCAATTTCCTTGTGCAATGTTCTATCAATGAATGCCTTGTGAACTAAGCCTTTGGAGTTGTAATGTTTTATTCAGAATTGTAATCATCAACTATAGACGTGCTTGGAATCGTGCTATTTAAAATGCAGTTGGCTGTAAGAATTGAATTGCACACTCTGGAAATGGGATTCTTGTAACCATACAGCATTCTGTTTAACCACACAAAATTCTTCTTTTTTTTTTTAATTCTGCAGGGCATCTATAAGCATGTCTACGAATGCATCTTTCTACTTTTTTTAAATTTTTATAGAGCGTCTAATAGCGCATCTATATGCGCGTTTGTTAAAGAAATGTGTCTATGTGTGCATCTATGGATGCTCTATGTTGTTGTGGAGGAAGAAATCCAACAAAGGCTCACGATTACATTACGATGTTGCCTAACAAGAAGTGGAAATGCAACTTTTGTCATGAAGAGTACTCACTCCGGCACAAGAATGCAAAAGCACTTCTTGGGTGATAGCACCAAACAGATTGAAAATGCAAGGGAATAGGAGTTGAGAGAGTTATAGTCACTCTAGGCGGCCAAATGCCTAAAAGTACGAACAACCAAGTAGATGATATAGTCACATGTCACCAATCCTAGCCTCAAGAACGTATGTTTGATGATTTACTCACACCTCCAACTAGTCAATCTATAGATGTGCCACCTCAAAGTAGTCATGTGGCCTCGTTCACACAAACAGCAAGCTGCTCTATGAAGTATATGGATAATCGGCAATGTAGTGACATTTCTCATTCGCAATCGCGTGCGCATCCGCAACAAAGATCTTTAGAAGAGTCATTTAAACAACAACATATAGAGAAAGTGCAACAAGATTTTTTTGAGGCCATTTGTCACACCAGTTACCCACTAAGCATGGTGTTGAGATATCGAGCTCCACTCGTGATATGCTAGGGTGGCCGTTGTGCATTTATGTCATCGACTTGTTAGCTGTAGATGCGGTTGGTACACCACCCATGAATAATAGCTAGATGACAGCTATCCTTATGTACTCTAGTTCGTGGCTCAGTTAGTATGCCACCTTAGTTAGCTAAGTTTGGTTTGAGACCCACATATAGGGTTCTTCTATTTCTTTTGGCTTTCATAACTAAGAAGAGGAAAACTGTTTTCAGCCTCCACCTTTGTGTGTATTCCCCCATTGTGTATGTGAGAAAGCTGCAAGTGAGCCTCCTTCCTTCTCTCCCACTATCTTCACATGGTATCAGAGCCTGGTTCGTGGTAAGGAGCTCAAGAAAGCAAACCAAGTTCACGGTGTCTTGGTAAGAGGACCAATGTTGCTTTCCTTTTTCGAGTTTGGGAGCAAATCTCTACAGGTAGCACAGCCGGAAAGTGCAAGAGTGCATTGTCTCAGATTGAGAAGCCCTTTGCATTGTGGCGAGAGGGCATTTCGGGGCCCATTTTGGAGGCGGAAGTCCCGCAAGCACTGAGAAAAAGGCCCTTTTTTTGCTATGCGACCATTGCTCTGCAAGTTGGTGAAAAGTTACCACAGAAATTGCATCGTATGCCTGTGCACAGAGATATTGGGAGTTGCAGAATCATCCTTATTTCCTGTTGATGCAAAATCGTCACTACGAAGTGACTGTGTGGTCAAATACCACTTTCGTCAGTTTTCCAGATTTGCCCTTGTGAGGCAAAAGCTGTGTTTTTTGTAGTGACAGAATATTTTGCAGTGTTCTGTAATGGCGTCTGATTCTCTTTCGCAGATTGTCACTGAAAAGCTTGACAAGAACAACTTCCAGGCATGGAAGTTTAGAATGATGAATTTCCTTATGGGAAAAGGCTATTAGGAGTTCATTACAGGAAATGAAGAACCAATTCTTCCTAATGTTCTCAATTAATAGGAAATGCAGGCATTTAAAGGATGGCATGAGAGAGCCAGAAAAGTTATGTACTGGCTGTCTATCAGCATTTCAGATTCTATGATTGTGCATATTCAGGATGCAAGTACGCCAAAGGAGGCATGGGATACCTTGGCAAAAATGTACAGCACAAATATGCAAGCCAGGAAAATGTAGCTCAAGCAGGAGTTGCACAATGTGCAAAGAGAAAATATGAGCATCAATGACTACCACATGAGGGTGAAGAAAATTGCAGATGCACTTGCTTCCATTGGGTCGCCAGTGGAAGATGATGATTTAGTTTCTGTGACCTTGAATGGTCTAGGAAAGGATTATGCACAGTTCTGGACATCCGTTGCCGTCCGTGAAAAATTTCCTGATTTTGAGGAGTTGTTTGCTCTTCTAATTTCTGAAGAGCAGAGAAATGGTGGTGCATCTTCTTCAGGAGGAACTTCAAAAGAAATTGTCTTCTACTCAAATGCTAGAAGAGGTAGAGGCAGAGGTAGAGGAGGCCAATCTAGAGGCCGTGGTAGAAATCAAAATATGTAGCAAACTCAAGAAAACCAGTCCTATGGAGGAGGACATGGTAACTCTAGAGGCAGGGGGAGCCAAAGAGGTCGTGGTGGATGGCAGAGAGGCCAAAATGCAAACAGCAATGTTGAATGCTACTATTGTGGTAAAATGGGTCATATGGCTAAAGACTACTACAAAAAGCAGAATGACATTATGAATGGAAAATTGCAGCAAGGCAATTATGCATCCTCTAGTAGACAGGGTGATGACAAAAATGAGCATTTGTTTATGGTGCAGCACATGAGCAATTCCATGACAAGTGTAGAAGAAAGCAATGATGTGTTGTATGTTGACTCAGGTGTATCAAATCACATGCCAGGTCATGCAGAATGGATGCAGGATGCAAGGAAAATGGAAAAACCAGGATTTGTGGAGACTGGTGATGATACTACACATCCTATTATGCAGATTGGTAAAATTCATTTGTCTATGCAGGATGGGAAAAAGAAATACTTGTCCGATGTATTTCATGTCCCAAATATCACCAAGAACCTGGTTTCTGTTGGTCAAATGGTTGAGCAGGGCTTGCAGGTCAGATTTAATCCTCATGGATGCTTTGTTGAGGATATGAAAAATAACAGTCACTTGATATCAAAAGGAAAGAAGAAGGGCAGGATGTTTACGTTGGATGCAGACATGCCTGAATTGAGTGCAGCAATGTTTGCACATGGGACCGATGTAGTTGCAGATATGATGCAGCCATAGCAATGACTACTCTTACGGTTGCCATCCTTGCAACCGGACTGAATGTTTCTTCATAATCAATTCCATATGTCTGTGCATACCCCTTGACAACTAATCTTGCCTTGTATCTGTTCACAGAACCATCTGCATTGTGCTTCACCTTATAAACCCACTTACAGCCAATTGCAT
Organism: Dipteris shenzhenensis; assembly: GCF_047967505.1. Taxonomy (NCBI): domain Eukaryota; kingdom Viridiplantae; phylum Streptophyta; class Polypodiopsida; order Gleicheniales; family Dipteridaceae; genus Dipteris; species Dipteris shenzhenensis. The sequence goes on from NC_141596.1 coordinate 36,986,018, forward strand.
TCTTGTCTTTAGGCAAAGGCACCAATTCCCATGTAGCATTTGCTTCCAAGGCATCCATTTCTTCATCCATGGCTTTCTCCCATTTCACATCCTATTCATAGCACTCAATTCTTCTCGCACTCCTCTCGAGTCTTTGGAACCAACCAAGTGTGCCCAAATAGTAGCCCCCACATTCTTGAAGATATGCATGGGATCCAAGAGATGATTGATCTGTAACTGACCCTAATAATGAAGCTCGTGAAAGATCGATAGCCTCTTCATACCACAAGGAGGTTCCTCTCCGTTCACCCTTCAAGCTTGAATCCAATCACTTGCCTTCAAATATGGTGGTAGTGGATCAAGCTAACCTCCACGCGCGAGATGGTCTAGCAGAAGGTATCGAGCATGACCTTCATAAACATTGATAGTATGTAGTTGACTTCTTATGCACAATCGTATGTGTGTTTATTAACTTCTTCATAAATTTGTTCATGAAATGAACCCCTTGATTAGAAACTCTCTATTGGACAACCAAACTTGGTTATGTTGTTGTGATAAATAAACTTAGTTGTGCTAGCCATCGATGTATTATCTCGCAAAGCAAATGCCTCTACCCACTTCGTGTAGTAGTCAGTGGCTAACTACCAAAATATACTTATTGCCAGTATACCTAGTCAAAGTTTTGATTGGACCCATGAAATTGAGTCCCCATTTCTAGAATGGACCCAAAGGTAAGATAGGCTAATGTGGCATCTGATATGCATATGTTGGCTTGCCATCACTTTGACACAGTAAACAAGTTTTAGAAAATTGGTGAGCATCTTTCAACACTATAGACCACCACAAACCTGCTGCCTGAAGTATCTTTTTTCTAGTAAAATCACCAAAAAAGTGACCTCCTGAATTTCCAGCATGTGCTTCCATCAAGATTGCTTTTCTTTCATGATCTGGCACACCTCTTCGAATAATCTGATCAATACCTCTTCCATACTCCAGCTATCACAAAATGGTCTACTCTGCAACAAAATTTTCTTTCTTTGATCTCTTGACAGTGACTGAGGTACCATCCCCTCCATCAAAAAAAGAAGCATTCTATCATACCAATCCTACCCACCATCTAGGTTGACTGAAAACAAATGTGCATCAAGTAAATCATCCTGATTCCCAAAGGTGCTTCACCAATCATCAATTGGCTTAAATAATCTACAACAACATGCTGATTACTGGGTGTATCAACAATATCATAATCATGTTCTTGGAGGAGTAATATCCATCCAGCCATCCTTCCATTTGTTTACCAAATAAATGAGAGCTTGATGATCCACATGTAAGATCACTTTATTTCCCAACAAATAGTGTCTGAATTTTTTGAGAGCATAAACCATTCCCAATGCCTCCCTATGAGTAACATTATAACTCTACTCTACTCTTGCCAATCTTCTATTGGCATAATATATGGGTTGAAACTACCCTTTAACAAATTTATGCATTAACACTACATTGATGGCCACATCTGAAGCATCGACAAAAATATGAAATGGTAACTTCAAGCTAGGTGGGAAAGGGACCTGACTGATACTGTGTCTCCGGACCAAGTGGAGACCTAAAGGAGCGTGAGTGTGCTGACTCGTCTACATCTCCCGAGTCAGCACAACATGAGCCGCCCATCCTACTCTTCCTTCCCTTGCAAGAGGCATACGCAGGTGATGATCCCGCGGTCGAAGGGGCGCGAGGGGATGGCTGGGCAGTACGTCCACCCGTCAGTGTAGGGGAAGGAAATGTTGAGGTCCTCTGAGAGAGCAGAGAGAAGAATCTCGCTGCCTCCTCATCGCTCATCTACGCTACAAACTCGTCGGGACTCCCGACAAAGCCATGCGCGGCTAGCAAAGGAGTTCCCCGAGGGGTAATCGCAGTGCTATGTGGAAGAGGAGTCGGACCAGGGGTAGTCGTAGTGCTAGGTCCGAGAGGAGTCGGACCAAGGGTAGTCCTCAGGGTAGTCGCCTGAGAGGAATCAAAGTCCTCTGGAGCATATAGATCGTGAGCTCTCCTCTTGCGAGGCTGTCCGTACTCATAGGCAAGAAGAAAGAAGAGGGAAAGGAAAGAAGAGGGAAAGGAAAGAGGGAAAGAAGATGGAAAGGAAAGAAGAGGGAAAGGAAAGAGAAGAGGAAGAAAAGGGAAATAGAGAATAAGAGTTAGAGAGAATAAGCTCATGCTTATGCTTATGCGGCAATAGAGAATGAGAGAAGGGGGAAATAGAGAAGGGAAAAGAGATGAGGGGGAATGAGAGAAGCATAAGCATAAGCTTATGCGGGAATAGAGAATGCGCTTATGCGGAAATAGAGAATGAGAGAAGCATAAGCTCATGCTTATGCTTATGCTTCTCTCATTCTCTAGTATTTCTGCATAAGCTCATGCATAAGCATAAGCTTATGCGGAAATAGAGAAATAAAGAAGGGGGAAACTTAAGCATAAGCTCATGCTCATGCATGAGCATGAGCTTATGCGAATGAGAGAAGGGGGAAAGAGATGAGAGGGAATGAGAGAAGCATAAGCATGAGCTTATGCGGAAATAGAGAATGAGCTTATGCGGAAATAGAGAAGGAGAGAAGGGGGAAATAGAGAAGGGGGAAATGAGAGAAGGGGGAAATAGAGAAGGGGGATAGAGATGAGGGGGAATGAGAGAAGCATAAGCATAAGCTTATGTGGAAATAGAGAATGAGCTTATGCGGAAATAGAGAATGAGAGAAGCATAAGCTCATGCTTATGCTTCTCTCATTCTCTATTTCCGCATAAGCTCATGCATAAGCATAAGCTTATGCGGAAATAGAGAAATAAAGAAGGGGGAAACTTAAGCATAAGCTCATGCTCATGCATGAGCATAAGCATGAGCTTATGCTTATGCTTATGCTAGCATAAGCATAAGCTCATGCTTATGCTCATGCATGAGCATGAGCTTATGCGAATGAGAGAAGGGGGAACGAGATGAGGGGGAATGAGAGAAGCATAAGCATGAGCTTATGCGGAAATAGAGAATGAGCTTATGCGGAAATAGAGAATGAGAGAAGCATAAGCTTCTCTCATTCTCTATTTCCGCATAAGCTCATGCTTATGCATAAGCTTATGTTGAAATAGAGAAATAAAGAAAGGGGAAACTTAAGCATAATCTCATGCTCATGCATGAGCATAAGCATGAGCTTATGCTTATGCTAGCATAAGCATAAGCATAAGCTCATGCTTATGCTCATGCATGAGCATGAGCTTATGTGAATGAGAGAAGGGGGAAATAGAGAAGGGGGAAAGAGAGAAGGGGGAATGAGAGAAGCATAAGCATAAGAGAATAAGAGGGAAAGGAAATAGAGAATAAGAGGGAAAGAAAAGAGAGAAGGGAAAAGAGATGAGGGGGAAATAGAGAAGGGGGAAAGAGAGAATAAGAGAAGAGGGAAAAAGAAGAAGGGGGAAAAAAGAGAATAAGTAAAGGGGGAAGAAGGAAGGAGTGGGAGGGGAAGAGAGGGTTCCTACGCCCATCACTGCAGTTAGCGCTTAAGGCACTAACTGCAGGCCAATGCAAATAACAAAAATAATAAATGCAAAAAAGAGGAAGCACTTACCTGAAATAGTATGTCCCGCTCGGTGTAGTGGACTGGCCCTACAAAAGAGAGAAAACAACCCATTTTTTCAAATAAGATGTTAGTGGAAGGAGGAGATTACAAAAGTAACTTCTTGAAGGGAGGAGATTGAGGAGACAAGGAGAAAGAGAAGGAAGAGAAATACAGAAAAAAGAGGTGAGTTTTCTTTCTTTCTTGAAATCTCGTTTTTTGTTTCAATCCTTTCAAAACAAGCATGAAAACTAGTTTACAGGTTTAGCAATACAAGAAGAAACACTCACAAAACTAAAGCTAACAAACAAACAACCTACATTGTTGAAACAAACTCACCTCTTGAAGAACTTCCTTTCAAGAAACCAAAGAGGGAAAAGGATAGAGAGGGAGTACAAGAGGTAGGAGAAGGGTGAGGAGTGGAAAATAGAGTGGGAGGTTGCTTGGAATAGGTGGGAGGTCGTCGAAAATAGGTGGGAGGAGATATTGGCTTTCTTACTTGAGAGATTAGGGAATAGTATGAACAAAACACCGCGCATTTAGCATTTTGGGTTTTAACTCACAGCGTCGCTATATAGCGACATTTTTAATTAAAATCATCGCTATATAGCGACGGAACAGAGGAAAGCGTCGCTATATAGCGATGCTTACTGTCACTTTTTAGATGTGGCATCAAGAGAAGCTCAAACATGCTATTTTATAACTGTTAATATGTCCTCTTCATGCTTATGTTGTCATTTTATAAATGTAGATGGAAGGGATGAGTGGAAGCTCATCCGATGATGTGCCAACGCCCGGGAGCACGAAGTGGCTTATGGAGAGGTTATATTGTCATTGCACTCATTACGAGCGAGAAGTACAACATCAACATCGTATTATCATGTGCCACTTGCGGATGTATGGGGAGGAGCCGGAACCAGTACCCCCCGTTGGTGTTGCACATGTTGATGGATCATCGGTAAGTCAAAGCTATTTAAGTTTGCAATCTTATTCTATACCAGGAAATAGAAGATCTTATATTTACACAAAATCTTAAAACAGGATGAGGAGGGTGACGAGGGTACACATATACCTTCTCACTTTCAGCAAGACTATAGTCTCCCGGATGATGACGAGGGTATGGTCAACATGATGGATTCCATTTTTAGGGGCACTACATCCCACGTACACGTGATGTCAAAGTCTGAGGTCAAAATGCGAGAGTTGCAATCAACACAATTGCACGAGGGTGCTAGGATGTCTAAACTACGTGCTTGTCTCTCAATCTTGAATCTACAAGTACAGTATGGGTGGTCGGATACAAGTGTCTCGACCTTAATGAGGTTAGCCCTTGCATTAATTTGACTCATTATTTGGATATTGTTTGTTTTGAGAATCATCATTTGGATAGTGTCTTTGTCATAGGTTGCTCTAGAAGATGTTGCATGCACCAAATACCATGCCTGCATCAAGAGATGAAGCGAAAAAGATGCTAACAACGGTGGGTATGGATTATGATACCATCCATGCTTGCCGTAATTATTGTATTCTCTTTCGTCGTGAGCATGGAGATTTGGCTAGTTGTCCAAAGTGTGGGGAACAATGATATAGAGATGACTTGCAGGGTGAATGGATACTAGTAAAGGTCTTAAGACACTTTCCCATCATTGCAAGAATACAATACATGTTTTGATGCAAATCCATAGCGGAGTTGATGACATGGCATGCATCTCATCAGTCCACTGATCACACATTAAGGATTCCTGCAGTTTGACTATATCAAATTGGGCAAAGAGATAGTGCAATCACAGCTTGCATTAGGAAAAAAGGGAGCTCATTTTGGGGCCCTGTAAGAAATTCACTATTTTCTCTTTTCTCTCTCTACAAAAGCAAGAAAATATGGATACTTGCGTGAGAAATGTCAGTGTGAAAAGGAATAAATATATTCTTTCACATGCTTTACATTCAATGTTCATATAAGAGCAACACTTTTCTGTGCAGAATTCAGAGATTCTGACACCGCAGACGCGTCCGGAACGGCCCAAAACCCCAAAAACGGCACTAGAAACGCTGGAATCGGACATCCGGAGGCCTGGAAACGGCCAAAAAAGGCCGAAAAACGCGATTTGCAGCAAAATGCGATTTGGCACTTTTGGACTCCGGATGTCCGATTCCAGCGTTTCCAGTGCCGTTCTTGGGGTTTTGGGCCGTTTCGGACACGTCTGCGGTGTCAGAATCACCAAATTCTGCACAAAAAATAAATTTTTTAAAGATTCAAATCAGATCACCTCATTAATGTGACATGCTTCTACGAACATATAGTACTATTTCTTTTTCTTATTTTCATCTTCTTTTGTTGAATTTTCAACGTTACGTTGGCCCACTCCTGATTGGTTGAGAGCCTATTTTCTCTCTCTTCTAAAAGGCCCCAAAATGAGCTCCCTTTTTTCCTAATGCAGATGGATATCAAGAATTACACGATTTTTTTGCACTTCTACACCAACAAGGGAAGAAACGAAACTCTAAACAATGCACATGGAGTGTGGACTGTTGCATTGTGGATCTTCCCACAGGGTATGCTACAGGTGGTAAAGGAGAGGTTCCACCTTGGAATGTTATCACAGAAGATCATATCTCCTCTTCCTTGGCCATTGCTACAGCTGTGATGGATGACAATGGGTGGACTTTGGTTTTCTGTTCTCCATCTACTCTACCTACTGTGGAGCGCTATGCAGTAAGATTAAAAATGGAGGTGGCTTGCAAGTAAATTTATTTGTGTTGAACACTTCATGAAGTCTTGTGGGTTATAGGCTAGGGTCTGATTCTGGCACATATTGTTTTGTTTCAAGCAAATGGATAGTACAAAGCATGGAATCTCAAGGCATTTCAAACACACTTGGGATTGGTGTAAAGGTGATTCTTCAGATGTATGTTTGCTTCTACTTCTATATCATAAAATCACATAGAAATTGACTCATGCTTTTTTGAATAGTTTTATGTTTTCCATGCTATGGCTATGAGGAGGATAGGACTTACTTGCCTTTAGTCCATCATTCCAAATGAGTTGGCAAGGGAGGTGCATGGCGTGGATCTCTTGAGAAGAGTCCTGCATTATACTTATGTTCTTGGAGATGTTGTGTCCTCCAAATGGTTCCATTCTTGAGATGAGGGTAGGGATACGACCAAGATTGAGGGCTGCACTCCACTCTGGTCGCCCTTGCTTGGCAATAGACAATGACCCAAAGATATGTACTGGACTACTTCTAGGAGTGGTGGATGCTATTTATGTAGGTGTGGGATTGTCTACATAGTAGCATATGCTCATGGATGTCGATGCTAAGGAGGAAGAAATCAATGTTTCTGTGCCATTGGTCTAGTGAGTAAAAAATGTTGTTCTTTATTTTGAATGAATACCTTTCATTTACACATGTAAGGGAGTTCTAAAGTTTCATTTTGAAGTGAATTGCCAACTTACGCAGAGAGTATGGCATGCACATGGAAAGGAACGACAAATCATATAACTATGAGTTGAGGGAGAAGAGGAGACGACGGACTTTATTTGTGGATGACTCCGCCGACGAGAATTAGTTTATGGTTATACTTTATGGTCTACTATACATTGGTGCTATCTCACATACACGATATTTATTTTTGGCTATCATTTTGATTCTGAAATTTTGTGACATTATGCGTATGAGACAATAGTCTGGAAAACTTTTTTTGGGTGCACTCTAGTTTATTAATGCGTAAGTAAAATCTACATTAGAGGTACATATTGCTTTGGCTTTTGGAAACAATCTTGAGCTTCTACTTTGTTGGTTGGCATTATTATTTAATGTAAGATTCTATGATATGCATTCCTTTTCCTTCATATGTTGTCACTCTTACTTGTTATATTACTTGCATCTGGTAAACTTGTTGCATGTGGTTTGTAAAATATCACTTGGCGGCTTACATATAGATGAGCAAGCTGAAGTGCACACGTACATTTATTGGTTGGATTGGTTCATTGAAATTCAGAATTTAAATTATGCTTGTGGGTTACAATTTTTAGTGTGGAATCCTGGATTCATGATCTGGATTTAATGTTTTTTCGGTTATGAATACATTGGGCAAAACTTCCACATCTAGTAAAAGTTTTATGCAATATGCTCAAACCTTGTTCATGGATGGAATCACATACATGAGTGGCCAACTTAGAGAAAAATAATAATGAATTTAAAAATATGAATGTTCCGAAAGATAATGTATCATTCTAGGGGGGTTGCAAATGACCTTGACCTCTTTTAACATTTTCTTTTAATACTATACATGGAAAGTTTGTACTGTTAGAATTGAATAAATATAGTTGGTATATAACATATGCCACTGTAATAGTGTTCCAATATGATTCCTTGAATGAATATACATTAAAAAATGTTGCAAAAATGCTCACTCGGACTTCTCCGCTTGTGGTTTTATGCTCGAATACCTATAAAACCCCCACCGTATTGTGTGTATTAGTCAAGTAAATCGTGCACCAATTCACATTAAGAGCACACTCGACCAGGATTGCGGCAGTGAGTACACCATATCCCCTTAAAGCCTTTAGGTATGGATCCTTCTCCAAAAGCCACTAGCGCACCCTTACCTCCTTTAGAGGCTCTCCGGGACTTCGTCTCTGCTTTCGAGTTGGAATCCTTTGTACTGGTACCTTCCGACCTTCCGTCCGAACTGGTCGCATCTGAATCATCCTCACTGTCATCCGACTTCTTGGATTTGGACAATTTCTTCTTAGATTTGCTCTTCTCTGATTTGCAATTTTTGGATGTCCTCCCCTGCAGCGATTCCCCCACTCGCACTGTTTGCACCATGACCGCCACAAGTATTGTCTATGTCTAATCCATTGTGGCCAATGCCATCCACAGATCCCGTGACAGCCCCAAAATGTAGTCATTGAGTACCTCTTGAGCAAGGTGCTGAGCTGCAAGTACATGTTGCAAGAGTAAATTGAATTTGGACGCATAACCTTCCACATCCTAATCACCTTGTTGCAAGCTAAACTGATTGTGCAGGTGGGCTCTGACACCGATTGACCCCTCTCGGAGCTTCTTGCGAACTATCGATCCCATGCGCAGGATCACTATTGTGCCATAGTTGCATAGTTGGTGTCAAGGGATTAGGAGGTCCTTTCGAGCGTGTGCGCATGCATGCCTACTAGGAAGCCAACAATCGCAAAAGACGCTGCCACGACCATCGGATGAGGTTCTTCACTGGAATTTCTGCACTTGCTCAACCGTAAGTAGGATGTTGGGGGTTAGAACACATCCGATGGATTTCATCTTGAAATCCTTGGATGTGGCTCCTCACCACAGCAGCAATCTCCTCTCGAATCTCCTCCGGAGTGAGTGCAACTATGTGCATACCTCCATGTGAAGTGCCTCTGCAAAGACGGCAAGGAGCGGATGACATGAGCGCTCAATTGCCTGATCGTGAATTCCTTGCATGATGGTAAGAATGTGCATCGTGATCGCCAATGTGTAGCATCATAAATGCACACAGACGCTACGAAAAGCAATAGATAAATGATACGCGCAACATCCACAAGAACGGAATACAACAAGAGATAGATGCTAAGAACAATGTATTCGAAGCAATAGCTCACTCAACATCTCTGTACACAATGATCTTTGCATGCTAGTAATAGCATGCGTACAGAACCATCTGACGGTTAGAGAAGTAGCTCGCCAATGTGTAGTGTCATAAATGTGCATAGATGCTACGAAAAGCAATAGATAAACGATACGCACAACATCCACAAGAATAGAATACAGCAAGAGATAGATGCTAAGAACAATGTATTCTAGAGCAATAGCTTGCTCAACATCTGTGTACACAATGATCTCAGAATGCTAGTAATAACATGGGTACAAAACTGTCTAGCGGTTAGAGAAGTAGCCGTTGAGGACTACAACCATTTGGAGATCTGAACTGTTAACCCTTGCGAATAACCTACCCTTGCACACCCCTCTAGGTCACTGCTGCTAAGCCGCATGGTTATGCAATAACAAGTACCATATTAAGAAGCTAGTCTAATGTAATATTTATCTGGGCCTTTAGCAAACTGTGAAATGATTCCCCATGGTCCACTGCATCTCCAACTTTGGGTTTGTTGCATATTTCACCAAGCAGATAACACCCTCTAGAAGGAGCCTTCTCCTTTAGAACATCGATCTTTTTGCTTTCATGCTCCTCTTTGAGTGCACAACATCCTTTGTACATCCTTCATTCTGGTCACCTTCCTTTATTGGTTCCTCCTAATTCAATGCTAGCTTAGCACGTGAAGGCAGGATCTGCTCCTCCATCATTTGTATCTCTACATTAATCTTCATTTCTATAGGCTGGTATTGTGAGGTATCTTTCACTTCCCACTTAGCTTCCTTTCTTGAATTCACCTTATCAAGAGGTTTAAGAACATCTTGACAAACTCTATTCTACTCATTCCAATTGATTGGATGCATACATTTTGTCACCATAGGCAATTTCTTTTCAACCTGGACAGGACCCTTGGATCTTGTAATGGAGAGAGCTTTTTGATAACTTTGTTTCTCTAGCATCTCCCTTCTTCTTTGCAACCCATACGATCACAGGACACTACTATCATTGTCTCCAAATCATTCTTTCCATGCCCAAATATCTGCTTCACCTTCATGGGCATGTCCTTTGAACAACTCAATTCCAACTGAATAAGCACAACATTGGCTTGGGCTGGTGGCTGACGAGGTTGATTTTGTGCTTATGATTGAGTTTGGTACTGCACAATAGGGATACCCCTCTCATTGCTATGTTTCTACCATAACTCACAACCTGGGCCTTGCTGATGTCCAGCTTGACCACAATATGTGCAATTCTAAGCATCATTGTTTTGATTTGATTATCGAGGCTGGTTTTCCCAATTCTGATATGATTGTCTTCTTCCTTGGTCAGCAGGATCATTCACCCCTACTCGATTGACTATAGATGGTTGTGTCGGTGCCCTAGTATTTTGCATATGAGGCAATCTCTCCCTATAATTTGGATTATACCAAATATTGGCACTCTCATGATTTCTTTTAGCACAGAACTCGCATTTAGGCTTCTCAGATGAAGCGGCTTCTAATAGTACCATGCTTTTCAAATGTTGTTTGATCTTTTTCTCTAACCTCTCATCTCTTGAAGAAGATTTTGCTATTTTCTTTGACTTCATGCTCTCTTTAGATTTCCCTTTCTCCGATTGCTTCTTTCTTTTACATTTGTTCTTTCGGTCTTCATTATTAGAATCATCCAAATCATAATCACCAGACTGGAAATCCGTATCTTCATTGTCATTGTCTATGTCAGAGTCCTCATCTAAATCTGTGTTAGAATCAAAATTCTTTGTATCCTTCTTTCTATTCTTCATGGATTTTCTTTCGGTCATACGAAATCTTCCTTCAACTCACTATGCAGCTACCACCATATTATCAAAGTCATTAGCTCCTGCCAGGGTGTCCCTCCCAACAATAGCACTTCTCAATTTGGTATTCAATCCCTTACAAAATTTATCTCCCAATTGCTCCTGAGTCAGTCTCTAAGGGGTGGCTAGTCTCTGGTTCAAATTGTGGAGCTTCTGGGCAATCTTCTACCAATAGATCCTTCTGTTTCAACTACCAAAGCTTTTTGAGAATTGCTTCTTGTGTTTTCTCTTGTTGAAACTGTGCAAGAAAAGCTTGCTTTAAAGCCTCATAATTTGCAAAATGATTCATGCCATACTGAATGAACCAAGTCATTGCCTTGCCCACCAAAGTGGCTGCCAACTGTTCCTCCTCCTTCGTCGTGTCATCAAGCTGTCCTTCGAAACCACTTACTACCCATTGGGTCTCAAATTGCCCAATGTGACTATCAGACTCTTGTTTTGTTTTGCCACTGAATTTAGCAGAGCGGACTTTGGGGTTCTGCATGTTGACCGCAAGGATGATCGGAACAATCGGTCATATTATCCTTGGATGGCGTCGGGGTGGAAGTGGATCATACAACCGCCTTGATACTCCTACATACACTCAAAATGCTTCATGATAACCATATGTTGCATGAATGAAATCTTTTGAAGGAGACCATGAATTACGAAGGCCTTTGAGATTCTTTGCATTGTGATATTCAAGATTGCCACTTGAACTGGTGCAAGGTTATTCCCTTAATGTTGTGTTGCCAAGAACCCAATCTTCATTTTCCAAACTTCCACTGATTTCATGCACACTTTGTTGAAATTCGGATGCTTCTCCAACCTCTTTATGACCTTGCACTAGCTCCCTAGGAACCTCTTTAGAGGCACTTGTTTGCGAGCCTTAGTGAAGTATGGATGGTCAATTCATCGAGGAGATGTTTCAAGTTCTTCTATGTCTATGACATCTAGTACGGATGCCTCCATGAACATGCTATAAGAATTCTCTGCTCCCAAAATTCGCCCATCTTTGGCCATGGATTGGATGCAACTCAATCCAAAAAAATTCCTTCAACAATTTCATGTATCCTCTACTGAAAGTTATGAATCTTTTGTTGAAAATTTGCAATTATTGTTGACTAAATTCTACTGCATGCACTCTTGATGGCACTCTTGACGCCCAACTTCTGTTGGGCGGACTTTAGTGCTTGAACATCGCCTTACAAGACTAGGATTTGTCGCACTGTACATGTTGAACACTCTGCTTCTTCATTTTTTGTGGTGCCTCTCTATGCTTCACCACATCCACATTGTCTCCACAATGCTTGCATAGAGAAGCCATCCACGCTCTTCGCATATCTCTTACAATCCAAGTGCCCAATTTATTTGCAGGATCGCCAATGTAATATGTAGAGACTTATCCAGAAAACTATAGAGTACCATTGAAAGCACAGTAAGAACTTCCAAAAACTGATATTCCAATTCTGAATTCAAGGCAAGAAAAGATCATAATGAGTAATACTGATTGATATCCATTTCATTATTGTTGAAAACTAAATATATCATATAGGAAACATAGTCAAAACTAGACAAAATAGAGTTCTACGAACAGAGAATGCTTCCTCATTTAGAGCTTTTAAACTTCTGAATCAACAACATAAAGCAAAGAACAACCATGTCATCTATATGACAGTTCTAACTACTAGTATACATGCTTTAGAAGCGGTTTCCTAGAGGTAGTCAATAGAGCGAGCAAGAAAAAGCGAGCGGGCCCAATGAAGCGAGCGAGTTTTTTCACAATTCCTCCTATGAGAACAAATTTGAAACTGAACTTACTATCTGCTACTACTCTGCAAGGAGTTTTCTTTCTTCTCATTGTTTCTTCCTCTACAAATGTTGCAAAAGTTTTTTCCACCCTATCTTTCAGTTGAAGAACATAAACTAATTACCAAACTCATAACATAAATGACTGTTGAAATACCACTTCACCCGCAAAATGCACTAGACCAAAACTTTCCAAATGTGTCCATGGTTCACCACAACAATTATCAGTCTATGAACAAATGGGAGTTTTAAATGATACACAATGGAAAGGAAAGCTTAGGAGACCTCCTCTACTTGGTCCCATTGATCCAGCCTTGGGGTCACTTGTGTGCAAGCATTGTGATGCAATACTAGAGTGTGTTTACCTATGCAGTGCTATTATATATTATTGCTTTCCCCATGAATGAGTGAAGACAATGAGATGCGCAGTGCATGTGGGTTTCCATGACCATCCAATTGAAAAAGGTAGAAGTCGAGCAAAGGAAATGCAAGTAGAGGATCTCATTTCAATGCATGCTAGGTTGAATGGAAATTCCTCTTGCAAAAATATCGAGGTGTCTGTGGCACAAGACCTTGTGATGGAGATAATGCTAGCAAAGGATGGGGTTGTTGTGGAGCCACTAGATGATCAAAAGTTTGAAGAAGTGCTTGAAACCATTACACCAATGACCTAGAGAAGGAGGCTTTAGAGAGTGGTGTAGAGCGCAAGAAGTGAGGCTAGAGGAGGGGATGGTGGAATGGATTCAATACTTGATTTATAGAGGAGATGCAAATATCCATACCTACAAAGTATCCTACTTCATGAACAATTGCAAGATGAACAACAACCACATATCTTCAAAATGTTGACCATTGGTCCAGGATTAGGAGTCGATCTAGTGAATCGCATGCGGCCTGGTGGAAGCTTGGGATCATGATGGGTTCATTTTGACCATGTGCATCGAGTGAGGGGATGGTCAACAATGGGCACTCATGTGTATGACCCATTCATAAGGGAACTATTAACTATAGCAATATGTGAATTCAAGGTGGAGTATAACCATGCTCAAGTTCGATTCTGGGAGCTACTGAACAATACAATGGAGAAGAATGGTTTTAAAAAACCTGAATTCCGTGGATTCATGGCAGATGGAGTAGGAGCAAATTGCCTGGCTGTCTGCATTGTTTACAATGGTGGACCTGAAAATGTGATGGATGGTAGAGAAAGAACTTGTGTTTTCCATTGGGAGATGAGCATGGTTGAGCACACCAGATGATGCATTAAGCCACAATTTCAGGAGGAGAATAAAGTTCTATGTCAGAAGTGGAGAGAGGCAATAACTTCAACTTCTGCAGACCAATGTAAACAAACATTGAATTTGTATTGGTCCCTGATTCATGTGAAGGAGGGTGAGCTACCAACATTGCATACAGGGCTTGCTTTGTGGGATGTTAGAGTCAACCAGTGGGGGGGAATGTTCTTGTGGCAAGAAGAGCACTCTGAATTTGTTCCTACAGTGAACCTTTTAGAGACAAAACATTCTAGCATGAGAGCAGCACATGGATATGCAAAACACATAACATTGTATGATGCTTATGTAGTAGATCTTGCAATGAGTGTCCTTCAGAGTGCCCACTACAATGCCTTTATGAATGGAAGACACTTGGGTACAGGACCAAATTTGGATGCTCTCCGGCGAAGAATACTTGATGGTAGTGGGTCTGGTAAAGGGGACAGAAATAGGCTTGTGGATTTATCACACATAGTGATTGAAGAGGCTGGGATACAATCTCCTGAGATGAATAGGCCAATAACAGCACCGGTGAGCATAAGAAGAAAGAGGGGTTCAAAATGTTCAACATTAGTCCATGCAAATGATAGTCATCGACTAGAATACATGATAGTGACAACAAGGATAGTGATAGGAAAAAGAAGACAAATTGATTTTAAAAGTCCATCATAGGATGTGGTTTGTAGAGAGATAGATATTCATGAAGCCAATTGGGCAATCAGGAGAACCGAACCACATAGCATTGTCACATGCTTTGGCTACTTGGCAGAGATTCGGAGATGATGTGGGGCACTAATCAATTCACTTGGTAGAAGTGCAAGTTATGGTGTGCCAGCCCCTTGTTTTAAGGGAAGAAGGCAACATTCTCATGGAGTGATAGAGCAGTTTGTATGGTTTTGTAATACTTCTATCACCCATACATGGAATGTGGATAAATCCATTCAAGGTGTTCCTGGGGTCTCTCCAGGTGTATGGAAGGTTGCAAGTGGGACACCAATGACTGTAGATGAGAGGGGTGACCTTGTAAGGGCAGGGTTCGTATTTAATAGTGATGATTCTATTAGTGTGATGGGACCTCCTTATGCACATCAAATCCATACACCTAGCCATGTGCACCCTTCTCATCATGATGGAAAGCTTGTTTCATGGAGAAGTAAGTTGAATAAAGATTTCAAGGAAAGGATACACAAGGAAGTTCCAGAAAATGGGGAGGTGGTGAGAGAGAACATCATTATTCCACATGAGGTGCATGTATTCCATGTTCGTACAACAGGATCAATGTCCAAGGGGCTAACATATAGTGTCTTGATTTCAGAGTTTCCACATTGCACATGCCTTGATTTCACAAAAAGGGAAGCAAGATAAAGTCCCTACATGCCTTGCAAGCACATATACTTTGTGTTTATTGTTGTCTTGGGCTTAACTAAAATGGTGCATCAGTTTATGCATCAGGCTGCATTGACAAAAGTTGAATTGTTTCAAGCTCTAGGTGGTAGAAGAAACCCATCAAGTATGTAGTGTATGGCTTGGATGCCCTTTTTTTGCATTTCCTTTAGAATCGGATAATATATGTAGGTGTGCTTCCTTGCATGAAGCTACACTAAGTTTTATTTTTTGAAGGTGAAAGAAACCCATCAAGCATTTAGTAGGCAGCCTAGATGTCCCTTTTTTATATTTCCTTTGGAAGCGGATGATATACATAGGTGTGCTTCCATGTTTTGGCAATGCACGAAAAAACATTTTGTACAATCATTCCAAGGGTTGGAAGATATTTTGAAGCATCAAATTTTTTTATCAATTTATTTTTGTATGACATATGCTTTTTGTGCTATGGAGTTAATAACTTTTAGAAAAAAGGTGTCTTCTGACAACATGAAGAGGAATTAATGTAATATGTTACTACTCTCATTATTGAAAGCATTCAATGTTTTATTTTATCATTACTTTTTCACAACAAAGGAAACATGATTTGAACACGTACTTCGGGAAACATGCTAGCCAAGATGCAGGCGAGTGGGTAAGATTTCTTGGAGCATAAATTGTGGTAATTGGCTGTCCTGGATGAATATGATGTGGTTGTTATTAAACAAATAACACCTTGCATTGTTGTTTGTCCACGCTCGCTCATTTGGCCTCGCTCGCTTTTTGGTAATCCTCAGTTTCTTATAACTACTCTACTATGGTTTTGCATATGTTTTCTATTACTTATGAAAATAGACTGGTGGCTATATAAGAGCAAGCCCGTGAAGCCCATTTCATCATTGGCTACAGCAACCCTGATTCCTTAGCATCCAGCCTCCGTCCTCTACTGTTTCCAACTCGCTATCAAAGCTTCTTTCACAGAAGCACACGGTTGGGAGGCAGCGCCATCTATTGTGTCAGTTCTACAGTAATCAAATTTTTTATTCTCCATACTATCTATTTTCTCTCTTGCATACGAGATCCTATTATCTGTTGAGCACAGACATTGTATTGTTTTCTTACATGGTATCAGATCCTAGACTCTAGCAAGAAGATTTGGTAGTGTGTTTCTGTTTGCGAGCAGATTGTGAGAGATGGCCCAGCCCACAAGACTGCGAATCCCACCATTCGGTGAAAGCGAAAAGTTGGATGGCACTAACTATCCACTCTGGAAGTTCAAGATGAAGACCATCCTAAGCACATACGAGCTTTGGGATACTCCTACTGGAGTGGACGTGAAGCCGGTTGCGAGACCGGATCCACCCAATGCAGGACAACAGATAGTACCAATTGCGGATGAGATTATCGCATGGACAAGAAGAAATGCAGATGTGCTGTGTTCTATTGTCTACAGTGTAAGTGATTCCATCATGGCATTAATTCAACATGTCACCACGGCGGAGGGTCTTGAAAAATCAGTACGAGACCACAAATCAAATGCGGATTTAGAATTTGGAGACTCAACTCGCGAACGAGAAATTGTCTGAGTCTGAAGTGATAGAGAAGTTCATCACCAGGGTGAAGAATCTATGCGATCAGATGACTGCGATTGGCATCACCATCACCAGCGAGAATCTAGCACAAAGGTGCATACGGATTCTCCCACCAAAGTACGATGGTCTTGTTACGGCACTGAATATGCAGAACAGAAATCTGCCCCTCAACTTTGAGGATTTTAGCGCGATGCTTCTACAGGAGGAGATGCGTCAAAAGACGAGGACTAGAGAAGATTCGGCTTTCTATGCTGGATCAAAGAAAGGTAAGGGTAAGGACTCTGATAACCCATCTTCTTCTTATGATAAAAAGAGAAAGAAGAAGATCAAGTGCTTCTATTGCAACAAGGCAAGGCACAAGCAGAATGAGTGCCGGAAGAAGATTGCAGATGAGAAGAACGGAGTAAAGAAAGAGTCCAGCAACAGCATGCAAGCAATACCAGTAGAGCTATTCGTAGCAATTAAGGAGATTTGCACGGAGGTAGTTCATGTATCTGCAGATGACCTTGGATCATCGACAGTGGTGCATCGTGCCACATGACCAGTCGGAAGGATTGGTATACCTCTCTACAGCCGATAGGGAATGACATCCTAGTAGCAGTCGGCAATGATGCAAAATGTCCAGCAAAAGGAAAAGGTACGATTGCTCTCAAGTCAGATGGAGTTGTAAAATAGTTGTCCGATGTTCTTTATGTGCCAGATATCAAGATGAACTTGTTTGTCTTTGCGATCACCGATCGGGACCTCAAAGTTCAATTCGATAAGAATGGTGCACAGATTCTGGATCTTCAAGGGAAGGTCATTGGTAAAGGTACACGTGCAACAACATCTACGAACTCTCAGCTTTCAGTGCTCGAGTCGATGTGAAGAACACTATGCTGTGGCATGAGGGGTTTGGTCATCTAAAACTTAATTCTTTAAAGGAGATGCATAAAAGTGGAATGATTGCATACCTACCCGAAATTACAGATCTGTCCAATGTATGTGAAGCTTGCATGATGGGCAAGTAGCATCGGCAGCCCTTTCTTAAAGAGGCCAATAGGGCAAAGGCTCCTCTAGAGCTCGTTCACACGGACCTCTGTGGAAAGATGGAGACAGAAGCTTTGGGTGGTTCCTACTACTTCATGACGCTGATCGACGACTACAGTAGAAGGATATGGATATACTTCCTGAAGACTAAAGACGAGGCTTTTAGTAAGTTCAAGGAATGGCATGTAATGGTTGAGAAAGAAACGGGGAAGAAGCTGAAGAAATTGAGATCAAACAGAGGTGGAGAGTTCACATCAACTGAATTCAAAAGTTACTTCACGGGATCAAGAGGCAGAAACCCCCGCCACATACATCACAGCAAAATGGAGTAGCAGAACGCAAGATGCAGGCCATCTGTGAAATGGGTAGGAGTATGATGAAAGGGAAAGATTTGCCAAAGACTTTCTGGGCTGAAGCATGTAACACGGTAGTTTACATTCTGAATCGTAGCTACACGAAGGCTGTGAATGGGATGACTCCACTGCAAGCCTTTTCTGGTAAGAAACATTCAGCTGCACATTTTAGAGTTTTTGGATGTGACTGTTTTGTGCATCTCCCTGATGCTAACACGACCAAATGGGAATTGAAGAGCCAAAAATGTATTTTCTTGGGCTATAATGAAGAGGCAAAGGGTTACCATCTCTATAACCCTGTTACCAAGAAGGTAATAGTAAGTCACGATGTGGTCTTCTCAAAACAGCCGCATCAATTGGAGGAGGATGCTTCCTTCCCAGACAACCAGGACCAAGATATAAATCCAGTACAACCACCAACAGCAGACCGAACTCCCCCAACGGTGCTTGGGAGGATTCAAGATAAAGACGAGGAAGAAGAGCATGCAGAACCACAATGGCAACGGCCATTCCTGAAGTGGGTAAAGCAGCTTTTGGACAGTAGAGAACCTCCATCCATTGAGGAGGAACCATCCGAACACCACCGGTCCAAGAGATTAGAGGAGCAAAGAAGGGCACAGGAACACTTGGTCAACTACACTTTGATGACAGAGGTGATCCATGCTGATGAACCCGTGTCTTGAAGAGGCATAGGGCGATGATAGGTGGATGGAGGCTATGCAGTCAGAGTATGGCTCCATAATGAAGAACAACACTTGGGACCTTATGGATCGACCACCAAAACGCAAGATAATCAGCACTAAGTGGGTGTACAAGACCAAGACGGCACGTTGGATAAGTACAAGGCTTGGCTCATGGCAAAAGGATTCGCACAGGTACATGGTTTTGATTATCAGGATACTTTTGCTCCCATAGCTCGACTAACCACAATTTGCAGTGTTTTGGCTTTAGCAGCCCAGGGAAGCTGGCCCGTGTTTCAGATGGATGTAAAATCTGCCTTTCGGAATGGAGATCTCAAGGAGGAGGTATACGTGGAACAACCACTAGGTTTTGTGATCCCCGGTTATGATCCCCGGTTCAGAAGGTAAAGTCTGTAAACTGAAGAAGACATTTTACAGGCTGAAACAGGCCCCACGAGCATGGTATCAGCGGATTGATGCCTGCTTTCTACAAAACGGGTTGAGGAGGAGCCCATCTGATGCAAATTTGTATATCTTCAGAGGAGGCAGGTGTATGATCGTGGTCCTTTATGTGGACGACCTTGTCATAACAGAGAACCATGAAGAGAAGATCTCGCAAACAAAGCATTTGATAAGAAGAGAGTTTGAAATGATAGACCTCGGACTGATGCATTTCTGTTTGGGGTTTGAAGTTTGGCAAGAGCCAAAACAGATCTTCATCTCACAGCTGAAGTATGTTGGAGAGATACTGAAGGCATTTGGCATGGCTAAGTGCAAGACAGTTGGCACCCCTATGGAGGTTGACGTGAAGCTCTCAAACGAGGATTCATCACCACTGGTGGATGAAGCAAAATATAGAAGGCTTATGGGCAGTTTGATTTACTTGTGCAACACACGGCCGGACATCAGATTTGCAACTGGTGTACTAAGCAAGTTTTCCAATAAGCCCCAGGAGAACCATTGGAAGGCAGGGATGCGGGTGCTGAAATACATCAATTGATTATGGCATCACCTATACCAAGGGCAACATCTTGACCGGATTCTGTGACTCGGATTGGGCAGGAGACGTGGATAGTAGGAGGTCAGTGACAGGTTAATGTTTCTCACTTGGATGTGGAGCTGTGTCATGGGTCAGCAAGAAGCAACCCATAGTTGCTCTTTCTTCTACCAAGGCTGAGTACAAATTAGCATGTTTTGCTTCTTACGAGGCAGTGTGATTGAGGAGGATTTTAGGGGACATGGGTGCAGTGCAGAACATGCCTACGCAGTTATCATGTGACAATTAGAGTTGCATGGCGATTGCAAAGAACCTTGTGTTCCATGCTCGCACAAAACACATTGAAATTCAATATCACTTTGTACGCGAGCTCATCATGGATGGAGAGGTTGACTTGGTGTACTGTCCGACTATAGAGAATGCTACGGACATCTTCACGAAGGTCTTGGAAGAGACTTGCTAGAGAGGCATCTTCATCGACTTGGCATTGGACGGGTGGACATTGAGGGGGGGTGTTAGATATCAATGCTCCACTCTCATGTAACTACGCGAGAACTAGCTAACTCTACTTGTAAGCCCCCCATATGAGGAGAAGGCATTTGAGTAGCTCGGTTATCTTGTAGGTCCTGGTTTGGACACCAGATGGGGGCCATGTGTGGCCTGATGGCTGGATGGAGTTGGCACACTACCAACTAGGCTACATGCAAGTGCAGGAAGGCATCCCATGACTGACCATATTGAGGGTAGATGGAGCATTTCCCAGGGCAGCAGCCCACTCTCAGGTTGCGGGGCCCGTTTGGAGCCCTAGATGATCCCGGATGGCGAATGGAAACCATAGGAGTTGCTCTATTTTGTGCACCGATTCTATCGTGTGGTCGATGGCCTATTTCGGGACCGCTATTTCGGGACCGACCCCTAGTCGGCCATTTTGGGCGGACTGGGCCGGTCACCCAATTGGGTATAACTGACTATGACTGGTGGCTATATAAGAGCAAGCCCATGAAGCCCATTTCATCACTGGCTATAGCAACCCTGATTCCTTAGCATCCAACCTCCGTCCTCTACTGTTTCCAACTCGCCATCGAAGCTTCTTTCACAGGAGCGCACGGTTGGGAGGCAGTCCCATCTATTGTATCAATTCTACAATAATCAAATTTTTTATTCTCCATACTATCTGTTTTCTCTCTTGCATACGAGATCCTGTTATCTATTGAGCACAGACGTTGTATTGTTTTCTTACAATTCATAGGTAGACTGGTTAATATATCCCCTCCCCCAAATTAAAAAAACATTGGATCAAGAAATAATAAAATTAAAGCTTTGCTACTGAAGTCCTAAGTGATTAAAAAGAGGATGTATTCATATGTGCTTTAGGAAGTCTATTATGTGCATGCTTCATCCACAACCAAACCATCATGTATATGGATGGACTCTATTAAAAAATTCCATGCTAGTATATTATTACATAGTCACGGTCTCCTCATAAGCCTCGTCTCATCCTCTAGTGCTCACTCCGTTCTTTATGCGCAACCCCAAGCCTTCATTACAAACTTCTTTGCTTTTCATTTTCATTCATCTTTGCTGTTCATTTCATCCTGGCCCTTCCACCTTTTCCCACTTACCTTGATGGCCTTCTTCTGAGGTGACCCGTTCATTTGACTTTTACACTCGCTGGCTGTGTAATTTGTTGCACAACAAGTATTCCCTTAGTTAGGACAAATCCCCTACTCCCTCTCTCTCTCTCTCTCTCTCTCTCTCTCTCTCTCTCTCTCTCTCTTTCACACACATGCACATGCACACACGCACACACACACACACACACACATAGGGGCACCAACTCAATATGTAATATGTTACTACCCTTGCCCAAAATCTAAGGTATGGGGGGACAAGGTCCATATATAATATGCATGGATTTCCTTTTAAAAATTCAAATATGCAAGGGAAAAATATGAAATTTTCATGTCCCCCCACCCTCAAAATATAAGGTATATATCTTGAAAAATATGCAAGATTTTAAGATTTTTACATATTTTTCGTAATATGTGAGGCATAAGGGGGGGAGTTCTTTGGATGAAGGGGGGTAAAACAAAAAATACACTAAAATATGAAAACCCATCTCCTTTCAAATTAATGTAACTTTTTCATGTGTTACCCAAAATTCAAGGTGTAAAGACATATTTGAAGTTCTTTCAGTGTAGAACACAACCATCTTAATTTGAATAACTATTACTCATGTCATATTGTTAAATTCATTTCATACTCAAGATTTTGATGGGTTTTCTTACTAAAGGGAGTTGGCACCCCAAGACACACACAACTATCTCCTCATCTCCACTCTTCTCCTCTCCCCTCTTCATATTTTGTCAAGGTAATAGAGCTCCTTACCTTCCGCTGAGGCATTGCGGTTCTTGAGAGATTGTGAGAGAGAGAGAGAGAGAGAGAGAGAGAGAGAGAGATTCATGTTCATGCCTCTTGAGTGATTGTTCAAATTCTCATTGAGAGATTTCATTAAGTGTGAGAGAGATATTTCCTTCTCGAGGGATTTTCTTTGAGTGAGGCATTCTTCTTGAGAGATTATTCTATTTTTGAGAGAAAAGAACTCGAGAGAGATAGATCCTATCCTAGTTCTCATAAAGGTTTCTTAGCTCTTGGTAGTGTCTACAAAAGGCTCCCAATGAGCTAACCACATCAAACATACAAGGCTAGAAGCTTTGACTTCTACAAATTGATCTACAACATCTACAAACAGCCCAAGAGCCTAGCCAACCAACAGTGGCACAGTAGCCTCCCACCGGCATCCAACTCCAGTTACAGCCACCATCAATGCATCAACAACGAGCCATAGGGAAAGCCTTCCAATGGCAAGCACACCTCACGATTACTTCAACAATTCCAAGTGATCTTTCTACAGCCCATATGGGCTCTTTACCTCAATGCAACTACAAATATGGGCTCTTTCTACAACCCATATGGGCTCTTTACCTCAACTCAATGGTACAAAGCACCACCCACGGCCAGCAACTCTACAAACTGTAGCACCATCTACGCTTACGGTTGCACCATCTGTGCCCACAACAACAACCTGAGCTCCCAACTGAGCTGCAACTTCTCCATCCATAGAACTACATGCAAAGGCAATGGGTCTCTACGGCTGCCAACGATGCACAAGCTCCTCCAATGGGTCTCTACGGCTGCCAACGATGCACAAGCCACCCAACCAACTAATTGGAAAAACGACAAAAAGGAGGCAACAACGGTTAACATTACACCATACCGAAACCAAGCTTCATGGGGTGGGGAGGAGGTCTCGATGGTGCAAGTGGCCAAACAAGACGCTACACTACCTACGCGGGCAAATGGGTATCCATGTTACGTGACAATGTGAGCCCTGTCAACTAGTCAAACGGTAAGGCATTTGGTTGTCATTTGACATTACCTGCCTTTATGGATACACCGTTGGCTCCCGCCTTCACCATGAGCATGAGGAGATGTGACCTCGTTGAGGCAAGGCTAAATTGTGGCCTTCACAATCTTCTCCAATTCTACAAGCAACAACAGCTTCTACTCAACGATGGGGAAAACTTTAGTATCTAGTGCCGTAACTCACAAGGGATCAGTCCTCGCGGAACACTACGTCGCCAGCCAAGTGCATAAAACTAGAGCTACACATGCATCAATTGCAACCGCAAAGTTAATCCAATAAAGGGTATCGAAAAGGCCACCCCAGGCTAGAAAACCACAATGACCTCCTCTGATGTAGTAACCTGCAATGCCTCTATCATTGCTACAACTGCAGTAGATGTTGCCGCCATGGTTGCTATTGTGTTGGAGCTGCTCCAACCCTCTTCGAGTAAGGGAACTGCCAACCATAGGATTCCTTGATGAAGTACCTACCACAATTGGCACAAGTGTCACCGAAACAGTTACCCACTTGAAAATCACCAATGGGGGAAGTGGAGGCACTAGAATGAATTGCATCAACGATAGCCCATCATTCAGCAAACTCATAGACACCCCTATTGATGCCATGACTGCATGGGAAGGAGTAAGGGGGGCAATAGAAGGAAGCACCATCATCGATACTCCCTGCATGCTATGAGGACCTTGATGCCTCTGCTTCTTAGACTCTCGACTGGATGAGCCACACCCTGTAGAGGACCTTCTTCGAGGGTAAAAATTACTGCCATATTCCTTCGAGGAACAGTAGAGTCAAGAGTCAAGTTGTAAGGGAAACAAAACCTCCCAAAATCTTCCCGATCTTCGAATTCACGTCTTGTTTCTTCTCTACCACCATCGCCACCCTCTGTGCCTCTGCATGGATTCTCTCCTTCAAAATTCATGCCCAAGGCACTGGTCTTTGCTCTACTACCACAATCATTGCACGAGACATGGGAGTAATCATATAGGTCTTTGCTTGCAAACAGACCGACTCCAGAATCCACCAATAGAGATCATGAACTTGAACATCCTTGCAAGTGCTCAACTTATACTCACCTCGAGCTGGGTTGCCAAACTCCGCCACCATCTCCTCAGCTGAAGACCATAGGCCACCATAGGCCTACCCAAGAGCACAATGTATTCTGGTTTGGAGCCTCCATATCCAACACCACAAAGGAGACAATGAAAAAAATTTTGGCCACCTCCAAGACTATCGCTCGTAAGATCCCTAGTGGCTGAACTCAATGTTGATTTGCCATGTGGTCTAGGAATGGCACCGATTCCCATGACATCCATCCCATCTCCTGGCATGTCTTCAGGGTGACGATGTTGACTCTAGAACCTCCGTCCACCTGAACTTGCTCGAAAGTCCGTCCTTGTGCTTTTGCCGTAATCACAGGAATCTGCATATCTGTGAGAGGGACTGCCGACACCAAAGAGGAATCAGCTTGGCATACACCAACCTCTTCCGGCTCCAACTCCTTGTTGTCAAGGGATTGCGGCAATTGTCAATGGAACTTGGGTACCAAGTTGAGCACCCTACCAAGCGAAACATGTATAGGTGTCTCCAGAATGGATTCCATTTTTGGCTCCCATTATGGGGAAATTGCCCGCCTCCTAGCTTGATAGGCCACTAAAAGTGGAGCTGCTTCGACGACATTCAGACCATTGCCTCATAGATGAAGCTTGAACTTTTCCTGGACAATCTCCAGCTCTGATTGGGCAACCGGATCTGCAAACTACACCTTGCATGGCACCTCGATCGCCATTTCTTGCTCAACGGACTTAATCAAAGGGGCCTCTTCCACCACCAAATATCAGACCTAATGTCGTATTTGCTCCTGTATCGGCCAATCCAGCATCGTGTCACCTTTCTTTGTGATCGCACCCTGGAGTTTTGTGCCAACACGTGTGATGATACTGATTTTCGAGTACACCTACAAATCATCCTCCACAATGTGGACCATGGAGGTACTAGGCATCTTCTCCATCGCCTTTTGCCACTCTGCTCGTTGGCGTTGACCGTTCGGGCATTCATTCGACCAATGGCCTTCCCCCAAATAGAACTGACAAGTTTTCGATTTTCAGCCGATTTAGCCCATGACCTCCACCATCGCATCCGCAACTGTGGCCACCGCCTCTTGGCCTGTCGATTGTGGATGCTCCTCTTGCACATAGGATGCTCCTGGATCTTGCTCACTAGAAGCTAGCCCACTATGTTGTGGGTGTTGGTCATGCATATCGCACACCATTTCTAGTTGAGCATGCACTCCATTGCTAAATGCACTGGATTACGAGAGTGCGTGCACCATCATCCTTTCAATGCTTTTCCAATCGAGCTGTCACCAGAAGTCCCTAGAGCGACCTTTCCTCCTTTAGAGGATTTTTGGGTCTTCTTCTCCACTTCCGAGTCAAACTCCTCAATGCTGGCTTCTTCAAGGCTCTCTTCGGAGCTATAATCCTCCAAATCTTGATCATTGTCATTTGACGTCTTTGCTTTCACCAATTTCTTCTTGGCTTTGGCTTTTGAGGACTTGCAATTCTTGGCCACTCTAACCGTGCAGAGCCTCTCCCACTCGTACCGCTTGTTCCACAACCGATGTGAGCCCCATTTGGACCCAATCTACTATACCCAATGCCGTTCACAAATCGTGGGACCCAAAATGAAATAATCATTCACGAGCACTTATTGGGCATGCCAATCCACCCACAAGCACACATTGCCGAAGTAGATGAACTTGGGCCACATAATCCTCCACATCTTGATCTCCCTGATCCAACCACCGCAGTCCTTTCAGAGTTTGTAGTATCATTTTCTCTTTACGAAACTATCTCAAGAACGCGGTGCAGACGAGATCATAAGTGGTGAAATAGTCCACCACATACTCTACAAGCCACCTTGATGCCTTGCCCACCAAGGTCGATTCGAACACTACCTCCTAGTGGAGTGCTACCATGGGTGGTGGGTTGTTGACTGCATACACCTTCTCGAATTGCTTGACATGAGCATTGAGATCATCGATTTTCTTCCCCAAAAACTTGGTGTAAACTTGGGCCGCCATCCGTCTCCCTCTTGCAGGTTGAATGATCGGTCTGCCTGCTCCTCCTGATGGCCCTCCCCCTTTGAATAGATTGTGTGAGGCTGTCGAAACCGCTATTAGAGAGGAGGATGCACTCAACACCCTATGTCCATCCAACGAGACCCGCACACACAGACCTAAGCACGTACAAGGTGGTGAGTGTGAATGCGAGGGTGTCCCTTGGCTACGGTCCACCAAGAGGACCCACGGAGTGCTCATCTTCATGGACGAGATCACTCCTCCTTCGACGTATCCATGTTGTTGGTGTTAAGGAAGCAGGACCCTATGAACGTGTTCACATGCATGCTTACTATGAGGACAGCAAGTGCAGAATCCACTCCCAAGACCACCGAATGAGGTTGGTCATGACAATCTCTACGCTCGCCTTACTATAAGCATGGTTTTGTGGTTCCATCCGCATCAAATGGAGCGCGTCTTGAAATTTCCAAATGTGACACCTTACTGCTGCAATCTCCTCGTGAACCTCTGCATGAGTGCGTGGCGGTGCCAGCAAATTGACCATGCGACGTTCCTCCACAACTGCAGTAGGAAGAGGATGACATGAGAACATAAACACCCTACTATAGATGGGCCACACCCTAGATCGTGACTTTCCTTGCATACGTAGTAAGAATGCGCATCATGATCGCCAATGTGTAGCGTCCCTATACCGCGCAAACGCTATGGGATATACAAGATGAACACACAATGCATCATCTACGAAAAACACAGAGAACAAGAAAGAAGAAGATCACCATAACACTTTGTTGGATTCAATTCCCTTTGCATCATTTTTCTAAGCATTTCTAGCTCTTTGAGAGATCTCACTTCTCTCTTGCAATTTGTTTTCATGGACTTGATTTACTACATTCTAGACCATCTAGCATGAAAAAAAACATCGTATATCCTCCCATGACCCCTTAGGTATTTATGCATTCTTCATGCATTTTCAATGCCTATATGTAGGAGACATTTCTTTGCATCCCCTTAAAAGTGTTTTGCCAGTGTTTTTAGCTACCCTGTGCACGTGCGCGTGTGTGCATGCGCACATGTGTGTGTATGCACATGCAAATGCACACATGTGTGCAAGGGTGCCCTTACATTTGTACATGGTGGGAGGAGCTGGCTCAATAGCTTTCTTTTGCTTTAGCTTAACTAATACACAATCTAGTAATGCAGAAACAAAGAGGGGAGTTCCTTTAATTTCTCCTTTAGCTCAATGCTTATACTGCCAGACCAAGTAACTCCTCTCTCTCTCTCTCTCTCTCTCTCCCCCCCCAATATATAGCATGTCATTCTCCACTAGATGAGCTGATCTTAAGCAAGAGATTCAATAGTAATCCTTTGATATGACCTATGTGATCTTTAATACCAACTTTTGCATCAAGTATGAATGCATTCTTGTTAATTAGATATGCCACAACATTGTCCATCTGAAAAAATGAAAGAAGAGCGAATATTCTAGGTTATCCATCCCATGCGGAGTTTGACCAAAAACCAATCTTTAGTCGTTATAGGTCTATTGGTAAGCCAAGTCCATATGTGAGCAATAAAGTCCCACACCTTCGTTTGCCACTGGACATGAAATGAAAAGATGCAAAGAAGTTCCAAGCACGTAGTAAAAAAGACACAATTACCAAGTGCAATTCACTGTTTTTGCAATCGGTCTCCCCTAGGTAAGCCTCCAATTAGCATGCGCCAAATAAGCACCTTCCCTTGATATGCAATCTTAGAGCACAATCCTTGTAAAACTATGTCCTTCCACCAAGCCTTACTTTTATAGGTGTGCCATACCCAATTAACCTTCTAAGTAAGCTAGCGCTTCTCTTTCGCATCCTAAGGTACACTTGATTTGTTGTATGCTACACTATGTCTCGAGGCCGATGCCTTCTAAATACCCAATTAGCCTTCTAAGTAAGCTAGCACTTCTCTTTCACCATCGTATGGTACACTTGATTTGTTGTACACTACACTATGTCTCGAGGCTTTCTTAATGCCCAATCTAACCAAGGTTGTAGATCCTCCACCTGAGGAATGTCACCAAATGGAGTGTGTGTTGCCAAGGTGTTGCCCTCAACTTCTCCCATAACTAGACATATCCATGGTGACCCCCCCCCCCTCTCACTCTCTCTCTCTCAGATAATGTGTAACTTATACTTTTTATACAATGTTCCTGGGTCTTATTAGATGACTTTTAAATATTTAAAAAGTGGACACTAGATAATTTTATCATTGTTTAGAGGTGATGGTAACAAAAATCTATGTTTAATTGAGCCAATGTAGTATTACAATATGAGTTATCAAGGGTTCGAAAAATTAACCACATGCAATGAAACAAAATATAGTCTGTAAGAGATGAAGTAATTTGTTTTATTTGAAAGGGAGGTTGCGAAGGCTTATTATCCAATTTTGCATGAGTACTTCTGTTTCCTCGTTTCTTTGCATCAGCATTGTAAAAATATATGGCCACAAATGTAGGATTTTATGAAGGTGGATTGTAAAAAATCTACAGCCACAAATGTAGATTTGGTGGATCCATGGATTCTTGTTTAAATTTTGTGACTTGCAAGAACCCCTTTTGGGTGTGAGGCTATGTAAGTAGTACTTGAACCTAGTAGTCCTAGACGCAAATCCTTCAATAAGTGCTTTGTAAGGTGAAATTGCATGTAAGTGTCTTTTCGGGGCACTTAGGAAATCAACTATAAGATAGCAACAATAAAGGGCTTAATAAAGTGAAATTGCATTTACGTGCCGTTTTGGTGCATTTAGGAAATCGGGGGTGCAAATCTATTTGGGTATAGCTTTTGGAGCCAGCGGTAGTGTGATGCATGATATGATATGGTTGGGTGACCATGTGGTTATGGCTTAACTTTTTTTTAAATATTACAAAATAGAGATGAAGACTCGTTTTGTAATTGTGTTGTTGTGGAGAGCATGTGATAAAGCTGATGGGAAGCCAAGTGTGAAGAAAGGCGAGCCAAAAAGCGTGGGCGTAAAAGGAAGTGATAAAAAATGATGGAGGCGGATACATGGAATGATGCGGCATGGAGCATGGATGGCGAATGATGGGGGATGATGCGGGCATGGAGTATGGTCATGGCGATGGCCATGGCAATGGATGGAGCATGGTCAAATGATGGGGGAGTGGCAAATGGTGTCAATCGGCGTGCCACGTGGGAGGGGGGGCCCTAATTTGAAAAGTATAATTGGGCGAATGGAGGGGGGGTTAGGGCCCGCCACGTGGTCTGGGTCATAATAAAGTTGGATAGCTGCGACCAGGGTTTTCTGACATTCCAACGCATGTACGGCGCCGTGTGTCCCTGTCCCGTACACCCTCCGTAACCACGGACCCCAACTACGGCCTACCTACCCCAACTCATTTCTATTATTAATTCTAATTTCTCTCTCGCCCCTATTGCCCTATCCTATCCTAATCCTACAATATATTATTCTTATATCTTGTCTTTCATTGTCCTCCCACTTCTGCAAAAAACGATTTCCTTTATTTCTTTATTTTTAATAATTCTGTTTTTTGTGGCTTTACACCACGTTGAATTGAAGAACGCCTTCCTTTTGCTTTTGCACTCATTCATATGAACTAGCGCTTTACCTATATATTTGTTATTGATGCATTATGCATTTTCAAAAAGATGTTTTTCTCAAAACCAACCAGATTCAAAGCTATGCAATCATAGAACACAGTATTTTAAGATACAGGGATTGGTTGAATTAGAGCTATGTAATTGTAAAACATACAGATCTTTGTGTTTTAAGAGACAAAGATCAGGTCGGTTGATTATAGAGTTGTCCTTTCATCCATATTAACTTAGTTATCCAATGTCCCACCCAAGTTCAATTATCCCATATTTTACATGAAATGAGGTCAAGAAAGAATAGCTACCTTTTATTGAAAGAATGGTGGAGGAATTCAATGTACTTTTAACACTTATTCCTCAGTCCATAATCTCTCCTCTCCTTTCTTTTCGTTTTCAAATACTATTGCCAAGAGTTCTCTTTCCCTGAAACACTACATGGCATCAACTACTCCATCACTCCCATTCCTCACTTTAGTTTCATGCCCATGTGAATCACATTGTCAACACACGTCTTACCCCCACACAACTACCATGTATCTCCTTTCAAAACATTAAACAATTCCGATGCTTGACTCATCTTGACTCACAAAAAGATTGCCGATGCTTTCTAAGTATGGAAACTACAAGCAATACCATGTTGTTGACCTTTCCTAAAGAGTAATATGACATAATTCTTCTAAAATCTTTCTAACCAAAACAATTATTATCATATTCTTATTTACTAAAGGTCCAATTCACACCTTAAAATATAATTGGTGACATGTTAACAAATAATTGATTTTATAGTAATATAAGAAAATGCCAATTTATGAAAACTCTCAAATCACAATGTGTCTTACCCATAAAACCATGTATTAGCCCATCATTTATAAAAGACAAAAAGGCATATTAATTAACCTAAGGAGGGAAGAAGAGGGTGAAGAGAAGGGCCGGCTATCTATATCAACTAAGGAGAGGGGGGTTACTACTCTCTATATACACACTATGGTGACATTGGAGAGCAATAGCCCATTTGTCTTTTAAGACTCATTGATGAAGCTACAATTAAAACTTCTACATCACATGATAGCATTAATAAATTTGTAGCTTACTACTTTAACTTTTGAATTTTCTCAATTTTTAATAAAAGGTAACACTAGCATCTAATTGAGGGGAACACAATCTTGTAATACTTGAGTCATCCTTACTACATAAATGTAATTTCTAAAAATTGTTATTTTACTATATCAACTATCCATGCAAAAAAAATTTCTACTATGACAAAATCTACGAATTCTTTGCATTCATGAGCTAGTGTTTGGGAACTATAGGAGACTTCAAGCCCAAATGTACAATGGAACTTTAAAATCTTGACATAATCTTGACACCAAGAAGAATAATATTTTTATTTATAAGAATGCTTAAGTATAATTTGGAAGTTGATTTGCATTGTGACCTCAAATTTGAAGCTAAGATGGAACGTTTTACTTAAGAAAATTGAAGCAAGTGCCAAAAGATAATGCATACAAGATTGGATTAATAGACCTAGCATATAGTGCTTTAAGATTATTGGGCCTAAAGAGGTCAATTTGACAAATCTGCTCTCCTAAAATAATATGAACAATAGATGTGCATGGTTAAAGTGAAGTTATTCATATGACTCTATCAAACAAGCTAAGATGGTATATTGGGGGGCAAAGGCTTGAAAGGAACTCAACATTCTCTCTTGAATGAACATCAATAAAAAAGAAAGAGTAAGTCATAAAGGGTGTGGACAGAGTTTCTTCATGGGGGACGGGTCATAATTGCATTATAGGAGTCACAAACTTTTAGAGTAATCATGGCCATTTATGGGCCCTTTATTTTGATTGATTGAGGGGGACCTTTATGTACATTTTCCATGCCAAAATAAAATTTCATTAAATTTTTATAGTAAATCCCATGCCACAAGGTGATCTTTTAGACTTGACAACAAAATCAAAAGCAAGAAGCAATAGTATGGTTTAGTTTAAAAGAAAAGTTTCATTAAATGAATACACACTAACTTCCTTGCATTCATTTTAGAAAAATAATCAGTCATCTGATTGTCAGTTTAAAGAGCCCTTACACAAGATGGAAAATACACATTGTGTCGTAAATTTCTACGAAAAATAGCTTTGACATTAATTGGTTTTTTCGAGAGGAGAAGGGAGAAAGTAGGAGAGGGGATAAAGAAAGCTGTAGGGAATTAGGCAAAGAAATGGAGTACCCAATAGATTTAAAAATGAGGGGGGTGATGGAGGTCTCTCTCTCTCTCTCTCTCTCTCTCTCTCTCACACACACACACACACACACACACACACACATAGAGACACACACACACACACACACACGTACGCATGCACTTGCACACAAACACGCACTCATACATGCTCATGCACACGCACACACACACAGACCTATTAACACCAGTAATGTTGATAAGAAAATAGATGCCAATAAAAGCATATAATGTGATGCCTAGCAAGGCATTTACCATTGATTTTTTTTTCCAAGCATCACCGTGATTTCGCATAGCATATTTGGAGATACAGATGCACTAAGGATTTGGACGGTTCCCCAGTCCAACTTTCACACATATTGACCAGTATATGGATAGATATGGTACACACCTTCGTGGCTAGATGGTCATTTGGGGGAGCATGCAAGGGTCTTCATAGGTAGCCTTTACCAGGAGGATTAGTTTCCTTAGGCTCCCCATTTTTCTCAAAGTCCCCCATAGGGTTGAGGTGGTACTTTCAGCCCCAACCTTGCATTTTCTGTAGCTCTGTCACAAGACTCTGATTTTTCCCTATTAGGGGTATTTGCTTTCTCATGCTACACATGATATAATTTTCCCTTGAGCTTTGCTGTTGGAGTTTCATTCATACTTAATAGAAGTATTTTCTTCAAAAAAAAAGCATCATCATAAAATATATTATAGCTGGAAATAGTATTAAATTTACTACCACTACGTGATGCATTATCATTGGCATTTTTGTTACATTTTGTTATGTTTTCTAGGATGATCCACTCATTTTGCTAATGAAAGGTGTTGTAGACTTTTTGATATCTAATGTGTGGATCAAGTCTAATTTTATTGCAAGAAGATATTTCCATGAAGACAAATAGATGGCATTAAGAGTTTTTTAAAGTCAATAGCTCCATTAAAAAGAATAAATGGTTACAAAACTCCATTATTATAATTAGTTTTGAATCTGAAAAAAGTGGGGGAACCCCATCTATGCATGTTTCAAAGTTTCAACAACCTCCATCAAGCATTTCAAGACAGCTTCTCAATTTTCCTTGTAGTTTTTTGGCATCATGCTCAAAAAGACACTCCAATCCTATCTCTAAAATCCCTCCCCATGAAGGTAGAAGAAGGCAATCTTATTGGCAAGGTCCCAAACCTAATCACTATGAGTTGGAGCCAACCCATGCCCAATTTTAATAAATGACCAAACATTTTGAAAATCTTCTTTCACCCAACATGCTTTTGAAATTTACCAAGTTAAAGTTTCTCAACATTTCTTATTCATGTTGTAGTGCCAAATTATTTGCTTGGAACCGAATCTTTTATAACTTTTTAAATCCTAATTGAAAGTTGTGGTGTTGTTTGTTGAAAAGTCCTTGTGGGGGATGCAAAAGAAGAATCCATCCACTCAATGTTACTTTTTGAATATGCTAAGGTGCAACTGTGAAATAATTGTTTCAATCAAACCACTTACTACCAATGTTGACGGCAAAACAATGGATCCATGCATGTAGGTAGAAATTAAACAGCAATTATTGATTATGCAAACATTTATAATATTGTAAAGAGACAATGATGACAACCAATGCACATAAAGTGGTGGAGTGACAAACTTATTACATAAAAATAACTAGAGGTGTTCCCCAAAAAGGTTGGAGTAGTAAATCTTACATACTTGAAAGGGTTGGAGGCAAAGCAATGCCAACTTGTTTACTATACCTTATTTGGGTTTTGAATGGAAGAAGAGATCTCTAGAGTCCCAAAAAACAAACTTGTGTGTGGATGAAATCATTCCCAGAATGTAAAACCTAGGTAAAGCCTTAGTTTCCAATGTGCTCCATGATAGGTAATAGTTTCCAATGTGCTCCATGATAGGTATCCACATGCAAAACTATTGGGATGTAATATGGAAAAAATGGAATGGGAAAATCCATTTTTCTTTTCAAATGATAAAGGGAATTTGAAGGCACTAAAAAGAAAGAAGTGCACAAAGGACATGTGTGCGTTATTAAAAAAGAAGAAAGAGGCAGTTCTATATCTAGGTTTTTTAGGGTTTGACCTGCCCATAATGTAAGCCATCCAAGTCTGCAAAAGAAAAAGCTTGGAGGTAGTTTAAAGTGGAAGGTAGTGGAGGGAGTTTAAAGTGGAAGGTAGTAAGGCTCAATATTTTGAGTGAGAATTGCGTCACTTTTTTTAGGCCAAAGGCAAACATCCATATCTTGAGGGACTTGAAAAAGAATAAAA
Organism: Dipteris shenzhenensis; assembly: GCF_047967505.1. Lineage (NCBI taxonomy): Eukaryota > Viridiplantae > Streptophyta > Polypodiopsida > Gleicheniales > Dipteridaceae > Dipteris > Dipteris shenzhenensis. The sequence continues at coordinate 37,020,730 of NC_141596.1, forward strand.
GATGGGGTGGCACTCATAAGGTGTGATGGCCCATAGCAAAACAAGAAGTATATCTTTTGTGGAAAAAATGAGCTCACGTATTTCTAAAGTGTCTAAATACAATGTTGAGGCAATTAAGTTATATAGTGAGAGAATTTGGATTTTGTCCCTTTTTTGTAGATTAGGTGCAAAAGATATTACTCCCTGCCCTTGGAATGGGGTCAAGCTTGGGTTATATCAATGTCAACAAAAGTTGACTTATTATACATATTTTACCTATGTAAAATGGCAAAAGTGGACTAGTAGCCTTTACTTTGAATGTTCAAATTTATGTATGCTTATTAAAAAAATCCACAACCAAACCAAATATGGGCCCAAGATAATGCCAAGAATAAAAACTATGAATTAGTTAATAAGGGAAAACGAGGTGAATGATAGATATCATTCAAGAGGTGTACCTAGACAGCCTGTTGTGGAGCGACGAACCAAAATCGGATTGATCATGTGAAGACAACCAAGAGAATTCATACAACTGCAAAAACCACTGTGGCCTCTGCTCGGCAAACCAATGGAAAAGCCAAATCGACTGACATTGAGTGAATCAATCAAGGAATTACGAAATAATGGAGCTAGAAAATTTTGAAAAGGTTGAATTTGTTTTCACTTTCAAGAGGAAATGACTACTAAGCCCTACCCATTGGGGGCAAGCCAAAAAGAGTAGAGTGGGCAAGGGGGAGGGCAAGATACTTGACCTCTCATTTTTTGGCCACATTGCTTTTCATATGATTGTTAGAGAGAGGAGAGGGTATTTTTACCTTATTTTTGGGGGGCTTTTGAGGTTTAATTTTTAATTTCTAAATTTCTTAAAGGACTTTGGCCCAATTGTTGGAAAAATAATTGAATGAATTAGTAGGAGTGGTAGAGGAAGGAGAGGAATTTGTTCTCCTTTTGAAGATATTACATTTAGTTCTTTTTATTCGGTGTTATACAAAACAATGCTCAACCTCTCTTCATGCCTTTGCCCCTTCCCCCTCCCTTGCCACGATGTCATCTTGCTCTTGCATGCATGTGTATGTAGATGAATGCCCGTGTGCATGCACATACATGAGATTTGAGAAGTAATATCCCTTTTTTAAAAGTTGTATGGGTGTAAATTGTTTAAACATTATTGTATTCCTCTATTAAACATGTAGATTAGATTACTTTCTTTACAACAAATTCAAATCCTTCTCTCAATGGGATTGCTCGTTGGATTGAAGTTAGAGAAGCCACTAATTAGTTCTTGGTTGGTTTGCAACTTTAAGTGATTAAAAGTCATTGACTTATAATATAAAGGCATGTCCAAAATAATTAAATTGGGTGGGTATGCAAAGTGGATGCAAGGGTGAGTGGGTCGAGGCAATTCCCTTTGAGCATCGAGCCTGTTTGTAGCTCGATTCCCACACGGGTGCGGTGGGTGCATGGGGTAGTATTTTCCTACGAAACTGGTAGTTCAAAAAAGAGAGGAAAAAAAGTAGCATAATTTAAATGATATTTAAGAGGATTTATAATCCTCATCATTTATCTTAGTCTTCTTAAGGTACTAGGTCTTGGATTTTTATCATGTTGACCTCTTAAATTATTTTCCATTTCCATATGAGAAACCCCAATCAACAAAATGGTTGCCATTGCTACCATTCCTACCTATTTCTTGATACCATCCCTACCATTTCTCTTAAATTATTCGATCTAAGAATTGGCAATGAAGAAATGATTCGGAGGCGAGGCTACGGATGTAGGCATGGATGGCATGGGATGGGAGGAGGAGGGAGGATGGGGGGAGGATGAGATAACTTTGTTAAACCATGTCGATTACTCATGGATGGCATGAATGGATGGATGGATGGATGAGGGCGGAGGTTAAGGAGGGTAAAAGGTTAACTAGGGTAAGGTGAAGGTAACTCATCTCTCTCATAGGCTACTTTTTGAACAAGAATATGAAAGCTTTACGAGCTCGCTGGCTATGGCGATGGCGGAAAGCTGCCACCCTGCCTTTCTTGTTCCCCGTCCGTAGTGCGCATCCTCACTCATCCCACCCCTTCAATCATCCCTCGCCCTCCCATTCTTCTCCCGCATTTTATCTCTCCAGCTCCATTACATCCCCCAGCTCCCAGATCTGCCGTATCTTTGCCTCTCGTGATTTGCCAGTACCCTGACAGAGAGAGCGAGAGAAAGAGCGAAAGAGACGGAGCGAGACAGACAGAATCCGTCGTGTGTGGACTGCTTAGAGTGACTTCCTATCAGCTGCTGATCGTGTCCTCGCTTTATAAGTACTGCCCAGCTTCGCTTTGCTCCTTCTTGCTCCTCCTCAGCTCCCTATTTTGCTCCCTCCAATCCCTGGATGCTTCCCCAGCTTCCCTCCATGGCTCCTTCCCCGCCTTCCATCCTTCGCAGTTGCTTGCCTTAGGCTAGCTCCCACTTCGTGATTGCTCGCAGAATGCATCTTCGTGGCTCAGGGCCTTGCCTGCAATATGAGCTGCTCAGCTCGCTTCTACACTGAGTCTTAGCGATCCTTGTTGCTAGCGGAATTCGCTGCTGTGGACTTTGAACTTGGTAGGTGGGCGAACTCCTCCATCTGTGCCAGACTCTTGCAGCTTTGGTCCTCTCTTCAAGCCTCCAACCTCCCTTCGGTTCATATATCAGTAGAGAATTGATCTCCTGCTTCATATCTCAAGCTTACGCCTCCCAGCCTCAGACGCTCGGCACTAGTAAGCATTTCCGACATGGAGGACAAGGCAGCCAGCCTCGATGCCATCAACAAAGAGACCGTCGATCTGGTAATCTTTTCCTACAGTAGCTGAAGGTTTATCTTGCAAATGCAGTGGTGAGTTCTCAGCAGTTTGGTTCATGGAGTTTCTTTACACAATAATCGAAGCTCTTGCCTTTCGCCTGCATGCTACTAGTTCTCGCTCGAGTTTATTACCCTCTTCCTCACCGTGATAAGTAGTTCTTAAATCTCTGAGCGACTTGCATGCTGGTCCTTTAGTAAATTTTAGCTCGTATACGAGAGAAAGTAGCGTCTTCTGGAGGAAAATCAATCAAACTGCATGCGTGTGGGTCTTCTTGCTTCACGATCATTGAAAAATCTATTGGCTCAACCTCGTAGTAGGACGATCTCAAAGCATCCGGTATGAACGGAAATCAGGCAGCTGATTAATCGTCTCTTGGACTTTTCCTGCTCTTCCACACTCACTCGCAAGTGGGTTAATGCCGGCAAGCCTCTTTTAGTCAGTAGATCTGTTATCATCTGTAACGTTGGACTGGTCGTTCTTATTTTTTAACGTTGCGGTTTATACTGCGAAAAATGCGAGTATGTCGGGCTTCTTTGGCCTTAGTCTTCAAGAAAATAGGAATTTTGGCATCAACGAAGACCCTTCGAATTAAATCTAAAGAATAGGAACTCTGGCAGCAACGAAGACCCTTGGAATTACATCTAAAGAATTTAGGAGGACGAGAGTATAATCATAAGCCTCTGGTCACGTGACATCCTTCGCGGCTTAGAATTACGGACATTTATAGTCTTTATTTTCTCCCCACTGTATATTTGTTATTACAACCACATCAAAGGTACTCCTTTCACTCTACATTCTCTGACGAGACTCAGCCGTCTTTGTTCCAGCATTGTACTTTTCTTTGAAGGACCTGCAGCCACGTTTTCTTTGGTTGTTCCGTCCAATTATATAGAAGTTTCGCAGACTGCCCTTGCAAAATTCCAATAGAATAAAATCAAGCAGCTGATAAAATGTGATGTACTCAGTTAACATCATCTTTCAAATGGCCACATATGATATCATCTGAGAGTACCATGAAGAGGATCTAGGCCAGAACCACTATGGATGTGAGACCAATTTGCATGACTTGGGTGCCTTGGCATTTTGAAAGTTTCATCGTGGGTTTCTCTCAATTGCGTAACGTTGTCCACATATTTCCACCTTGAATCAGCAATAAACTGTGCGCTTGTAAACTGCAGGAGAACATTCCCGTTGAAGAAGTGTTTGATCAGCTTCGGTGCTCCAGGGAAGGTCTTACCAGCAACGATGTGCAAGAGAGGCTCACCATTTTCGGTTACAACAAACTCGAAGAGAAAAAAGTAAGAATTTGTCCCCTCTGCCAGCAAAGCTGGTTGTAGCTGTCTTAAATACTCTACACATTTGCCATTTATGATTCACCCTATTGTCTTCCTAGCGATGATTGCAATGATTCCTAGCGGTATGATTGCAAGTCCTTTTCAAACAAGTGAAGGGACAAGTTTAAAGTTTCATGTGAAATGCGAGTAGTACGAAGTTTGCGTCAGCCTTGTGTCAAATTAAATTTACATGATATAATGTCTGTGTAGCAGCTATGTTTGATTGGCATTAGAATGACTTGACACTAAAAACCCTCAGCATTCTGGTCTGTAAAAGCGTATTTGTCTGTGACCTGCACGGACTCTTGTGTTAATTCAAATTCTCCACATGACATATCTGCGTGGTGTGAGTGGACTTGTAAAAGATGATTTGAGGGCATCATTCAGTCAAACCTTTGCTTTTCATTTCAATTTTGTGCCAACAACTGCAAAATTCTACTGGCAATCACTTTCAGCTTCTTACAAGTTATCTTACTCATCGTGAGCACCCTGGCTGTTCTAGGTCGCAGAAGTTAATTGATTGGAGTATAATGCCTCTTAAAACTTTTTGCAGGAGAGCAAATTTCTCAAATTTTTGGGTTTTATGTGGAACCCCCTTTCATGGGTTATGGAAGCCGCTGCTATTATGGCCATTGCTCTGGCAAATGGTGATGTGAGTACATTATAAATGGCTCTAATTTTTTCTCTCTAGCTTTCAACAAATTGTTACTTTGGTATGGAATTGCCTGTGGGACAATCATGTCGGACTAGGACTTTCCATGCTGTGTTCATTTGCTGACCTGGCAGAGCCAAATTCTAAATCGTTGCAGAATAGGCCTCCAGACTGGCAAGATTTTACTGGAATCATCACACTGCTTGTAATCAATTCGACCATTAGTTTTATAGAGGAAAATAATGCTGGCAATGCTGCAGCTGCGTTGATGGCCAGACTAGCTCCAAGGGCCAAGGTAAACGCTTCCTATAAATGTATTCAGTCTATCCTGTCATACGTTTGAAAGGCTAACTGTGATGAAACCTGTCCATCATTGTAAAATTTATTAGCAGGATAAGGCCGTTGCATTTCGAAAGTCACTTTAATGTATAATCTTTCGGAGTAATGTGATGCAGATGCATAGATTTCAAGAAGCTTTTGCTCGATTTGTGTGTGAAATACTTATTTTGCCTTCTCTCTTCTTTGCATCTTGAATGATGACTAGGCCCAGCAGTAGAATGCAGAATATGCAAAATATCCAAGGCCTGATGTGCTTCCACTCTGCATTCAAGGGGAGAAACTGCCTTTGCAAGGGAGTTCTTCTCTGCCCAAGTGTTCACCATGAAAGGATTCCGTTTGTGGGCTACATCATCCTTATAACGTTGCTACCACATCTTTGCATCCTTTGTCAGGAAGGTGGATGCGACTAACACTTGATCCTCATCCTCCTCAAGACAGGCTGAGCTGAAGAAACACTCCACATCATAGCAAAAGACCTCCCAAGGGTTTGCTTTGCTACCATCAAATGCTTTGGGTTCCCTTGGCTTGATCTTAGGTGCGCCTGCAGCAGGTCTCTCTAGGAGCTGTCAGCCCCTCGATATCAGCTTCACCTTTGCTACATCAATCCGGCAAGTCCCCGACTTGACACTGCAGCATGACCACTTCTTGCTGCGTGTCTGCAAGGCTCTACTGCATCCTGCCACGAGGTCTCCCAAGCTCTCAAACCTTTGGTCGACTTGCACAAAATAGTGGCCTGTCCAGGAGCCATGCACGTGAGGCTTCTACTCGTCAATGGGCTGCTCCTGAGCTTGTATTTCCACTACAGCCTGCATCGGAGGGAGATATGACGATCTCTTGGGCTGAGCACCCAATCCACAGCCTTGAAAAATTTCCTTGAGCTTTGCCATGACTTCTGCTAATAACAGGAAGCTTTAACTTAGATGGCTCTTGAGCACTCGTATCAAGCTATGTGAGCTCTGATCCACAGCCTTGAAAAATTTCCTTGAGCTTTGCCATGACTTCTGCTAATAACAGGAAGCTTTAACTTAGATGGCTCTTGAGCACTCGTATCAAGCTATGTGAGCTCTGATACAACTTAGCTAAGCGTTTCCAGTGATGGAAAACTCACTCCTGCAAGTTTTAATTGATGATTTGCAGAAGGGGGGGATATGGAGCAAATAGTTGATGTTCTACTTTGCAAGGTCCTTCAATTTGCTTTTGCATGATTACCTAGAGGATCCATGAGAATATCTCTGACAGTATAACTAGAGGAACCACAGGAATAATATTGCCATCAGTATGACTGAACATACGCTAGGTGTTCAAAATAATATTTTTGACAGTACGCCCAACATATGCTAGGTGCTTCGTGATGGCCAGTGGAAAGATGAAGATGCTGCAGCATTGGTTCCAGGTGATGTTATCAGTATAAAGTTGGGTGACATTGTTCCAGCAGATGCACGCCTTTTGGAAGGCGATCCTTTGAAAATTGACCAGGTGCAAGTCTACAGCTATCTGTTACAAATTTTCAACAATATGCTCTACTTAGGAGCTGCACTCTGATTTGGGTTTCTTTTTGTCAATCTTATGCAGTCTGCTCTTACTGGAGAGTCATTGCCTGTGACCAAAAATCCAGGTGATGGTGTCTACTCAGGTTCTACATGCAAGCAGGGTGAGATCGAAGCTATTGTAATTGCAACTGGAGTGCACACTTTTTTTGGCAAGGCTGCTCACCTCGTGGATACTACAAATCAAGTTGGACATTTCCAAAAGGTATTTTGTTAAACCAACAGCAAGTTCTTCAATGCAATACTCCAGCACTTTGCTTACAAGTTTCGCATGAATCCCTTTGGCTCATGGTTTTTTCGCCAACGCCCTTGCCAACTGGGTTGTGGTCACTAATGGTTTCACCATTTGCAGGTGCTTACAGCAATTGGAAACTTTTGCATCTGCTCTATTGCTATTGGCATGGTTGTGGAGATTCTGGTCATGTATCCTATACAAGACCGGACATATAGACAAGGCATTGATAACTTGCTGGTGCTTCTTATTGGAGGGATCCCTATTGCTATGCCCACAGTTCTGTCTGTGACAATGGCCATTGGCTCTCATAGGCTCTCACAGCAGGTGGGTGATTTTAGTCATAGGCTTTTCAGGAACCTTTGTTTAAACCCAAAAAAACCCCCTTCATTTTTTGGCTGTGGAGACAGCTTGCTAGTTTAATGATTTTGCGTAGCCTTGCTGTAAGCTTTAAGCTGTCTTCTTCAATTTAGCAGGGGTTTTGTCATCACAGGAGCTCTGCTAATTCCAAGGCAACATATATGGCATTTACTTACGTGTGTTATCAATGCCACTTTTGGGTCCAAGAATTTCTGTTTTTGCCGTTGGTCATTCAGAGTTTAGCTCCAGCCTCCAAGGCACACATGGATACCTCGTTTGATATACTCTAGTTGCACATTTCACAGCCACTGCAAACATGACTTAAGTGATAAAGTTCAACTTGGAATTGAAATCGCCTGTGTGCTTCTGATGTCATTGCATTTTATCAATTAGCTACAATTATATCACCCATCTTTGAGTCTCACCTGGCTATAAATGCTTTTTGTTTGTCTACCAGGGTGCAATAACCAAAAGAATGACTGCCATTGAAGAAATGGCTGGAATGGATGTCTTATGCAGTGATAAGACTGGCACTTTGACATTGAACAAGCTCACAGTCGACAAAAACCTTATTGAGGTGAGGAGTAAATATAGCTTGTAGGTGATGATTGGGTGTTTCACGTTTAGACCTCATTACAATTTCTGAAAACACTTACTTTGCCAACAGGTGTTTGCTAAAGGTATTGAGAAGGATACCGTGGTCTTAATGGCTGCCAGGGCATCCAGGACAGAAAATCAAGATGCGATCGATGCAGCTATTGTTGGAATGTTGGCTGACCCTAAAGAGGTGGTGTTTCCTTTGAACTCTGTTTTCTATTCCGTAACTTTCTGAATCCTTATTGAAAGTCTCGTATGTCACATAAATAATGCATGTGGCATTGTGAACTTCTTTTTCCAGGCTCGTGCAGGTGTTCGAGAAATTCATTTTCTCCCTTTTAATCCTACTGACAAGCGGACTGCACTCACCTATTATGATGGCGAAGGAAAAATGCACAGGGTTAGCAAAGGCGCACCTGAACAGGTATTAGCATTGGCTGAATTGAGACCATAGGGATCAAAATCAAGACAAGTCCTTGACGAAATTTTTGGATGGTGCAGATTCTCGCACTTGCTCACAACAAAGAAGAAATTGAGTCTCGAGTTCATTCCACTATAGACAAATTTGCAGAGCGTGGGCTTCGTTCGCTGGCAGTTGCACGGCAGGTTAGGTGTTCTGTTTTCGTATCTTTTTTTGGTTTGAATTCTCTGAATGCTGTGCACAGCTGATATAATGCTTGTTCAGGAAGTTCCAGAGGGCACAAAGGAAAGTCCTGGAGGGCCTTGGCAATTTGTAGGGTTGATGCCTTTGTTTGATCCTCCTCGCCATGACAGTGCAGAGACAATTCGCAGAGCACTGAACCTTGGGGTGAATGTCAAGATGATTACAGGTGAAGTTCATGGCTAGCAATTTAACTCGGAAGATGCATATAAAAGATTTGATAGAGGCAAAGTGATACAGGCTTGATTTATTTGTGCTGAATTTTACTGAAGAGACATGTAAATCTATAGGTGATCAGCTAGCTATAGCCAAAGAAACAGGAAGACGACTTGGTATGGGCACAAACATGTATCCATCATCTTCTTTACTTGGACAGAACAAGGATGAATCTATTGCAGCGTTACCTGTGGATGAACTAATTGAGAAAGCTGATGGATTTGCCGGAGTTTTTCCAGGTATCTATCAATTGAATCCCTTCTAGATACTAAAATGAGAAATTTGGAGCTTTTCTCTTGTTTGAATTGCTACCGTTTTACTAATCGCACAGGGTGCTATTTTTTCAGAACATAAATATGAAATTGTAAAGCGTCTTCAAGCAAAGAAGCATATCTGTGGGATGACGGGTGATGGTGTAAATGATGCACCTGCATTGAAAAAAGCAGATATTGGGATTGCAGTGGCAGATGCAACAGATGCTGCCAGAAGTGCATCTGACATTGTGTTGACAGAGCCTGGATTGAGTGTTATCATTAGTGCTGTACTCACCAGCCGCTCCATATTTCAAAGGATGAAAAATTATACGGTGCTGTACTCTTCCTTACATTTGCACGCTGTGACTGACATTATGACTTCATCCAGCATTAGATAACCACTTCCATACTTCAAACTCTCTTTTCTCCAATTCGCTAGGTTAAGCAGAATAAGGGGGAGGAAAATCAATATTTTGTTAATTGCCATAGTCATTCAAGTTTAATATCTAAGATCTGCTGTCTCACTTGTTGCAGATCTATGCTGTTTCTATCACCATTCGTATTGTGGTAAGTTTCAGTGCTTTCAATAAACAATGTTTGGTACAATGCTGTCTGTAGTGAATCGTGAATCTTATGTGATATCGGTCGTGTTTGATATAATGCTGTCTGTATCAAGTAGTAAATCTTATTGGGCATCGCTCATTCCAAATTTGTACAAGTGATCTTTAGGAAATTTGCAGCATATGTGCATGCCTCATCTGTTTTGGCAATGCGCTAAATGTGAAAATATCAATTTCTTTAGTGCGCATTTTATTTTGAGACTGCATGGATCACATTGCAGTCTGATCCTACAGTTTGCTGTTGTGTCAGTGGATGTTTTGATTGCCACGAACTTCTTCTTTACTCCTTATCTGACATGTATATTATATATCGCGAAATTGTTCTTTTTGACTTTATTCATTCACATTTCCTTCAGTAGTGAGGCTGACTTTATAGTAATAATTTCATTTTAAAAGGGCTCAACAAGTTCTGTCAAGGTACTATAAAACTGAAAATAAAGATCTATTCAAGAAAGAGCAATGCCTTCACTGTTCGAATGATATTGGCTGAAGTATTGCCATGTTAACAGCTTGGATTTATGCTTCTGGCACTTATTTGGAGATTCGATTTTCCTCCATTTATGGTTCTGGTTATTGCAATATTAAATGACGGTACGTTGCATACAACTGCCTTGCTTTGATAAATTTCTTGTTGAACATGGGCATGCATAGTCATCCACATATGTTTTCCTTTTGGCTCATTTCGCTCCATAGAAATTTCAAACTGGCTGACATCTTCTCAAAACGCTATCAAGGTACAATCATGACCATCTCCAAAGACCGAGTGAAACCATCACCTTCACCAGATAGTTGGAAGCTTTCAGAAATTTTTGCCACTGGTGTTGTCATAGGCAGCTATCTCGCTTTGATGACTGTCATCTTCTATTGGGCAGCTGACAAGACTGATTTTTTCCCGGTATGGTTGTAAAATCATAATTTGTGCATGCATGTCCACAGTTGAATGTAGATGTACACAATAAAATTCAATGCTTTCTCTCATTGCAGAAAACTTTTGGGGTAAAAGACATCAGGGGTAATCATGATGTAATGGCTGCTGCTATCTATTTGCAAGTCAGCACCATCAGTCAGGCCCTTATATTTGTGACTCGCTCAAGGGGTTGGTCATTTCTGGAGCGACCTGGTTTGTTACTTATGACAGCATTTGTCATTGCTCAAATGGTATGAGTTCCTCTGTGAACCCACCTGAAGTCTTATTTTCTACACAGTTTTAGAGAGAAACAAACCTGCCTTTCCCCCCTCCTACTTCGAATCTCCCAATCTGAGCTTCATCTGATCTTCATGTTACACGTGCAGATTGCTACATTTATTGCGGTTTATGCAAACTGGGGTTTCGCCATGATCAAAGGGACAGGATGGGGATGGGCTGGAGTGATTTGGCTCTACAATCTAATCTTTTATTTCCCTCTTGACATCATCAAATTCATTATACGATACACGTTGAGTGGAAAAGCTTGGGATCTGATCATTGAACAAAGGGTCTCTCTCTCTCTCTCTCTCTCTCTGTGTGTACACCTGCGTGTGCATATGCGTGTGCCTGTGTGTAGGTGTGTGTGCAGGCATGGGTCATATGACGAGAAAGCTTGCATGGAATCACCCATAGACAGCTCGTCAGGCTCTTTTTCATGCTGGCTTAAGTTTTGCATGTTTGTCCTTGATGGAAACGTCTAATAATACTTCCTCTTTGCCCCATCCTCCCTTTTTCCTGTTTGTGGGTGAATTTGTGTTAATGGGACATCTATTTGAGGGAAACAATGAAGGCTATTTATTACTTATATAGGGATTCCTAAGGCACTGTAATCCTTTTTGTGGGTGCGTTTGGGAGCATCTCACCCCTTTTTATGTCCTTGATTGAATCATTCACATCAGAAGATTGAATTTTGATGACTTTTCTTCTTTGCAGACGGCATTTACAAGGCAAAAGGACTTTGGAAAAGAGGCACGCGAGGTAAAATGGGTGCAGGCACAACGAACATTGCATGGCCTACACCCAAAAGATACGAAGTTTTTCACAGAGAGAAGTAGCTATAACGAACTAAGTGAAATGGTAGAGCAGGCCAAAAGGCGGGCAGAAATTGCTCGGTATGTCCCATTTTAAGACCTGCGCGGGCAGAAATTGTCTCAGTGATAGCAAATTTAAGAATTGTGTTCTGTCATCTCTCTGTTTACAGTAGGTTCAAATCATGAGGAAGGGTCTGTTTAACTGATTAGAAATAACATTCTTAAAAGTGACTTACAAATGCTTTGTTTCACAGGTTAAGGGAATTACACACATTGAAAGGACACGTCGAGTCTGTGGTGAGGCTGAAGGGTTTGGACATTGGCACCATTCAGCAAGCATACACCGTATAAGTTTCCAGAATTTACTAATATGCGTTGGAACCTGTAAATAATGTCTGGTCAAGCCTCGATTTTCCCATCATAGCCCCTATACACTACAAACCCTTTGAACCCTTGCACAGGGTTCCAAAAATTTTAAGTTATTCATGCCCTGGATTATATTTCAGAGGAGGAAACAATCCTGTCGAAGATCGGATTAAGCTCAGGTGGTAGATTCAAAATAAATTCAAACGGTCTTTTCTACTGTGGAAAGAAAGATCACCGCCCATTACTCGATAGTGTATTGAGTCGATAAGCTTCCATGGAATTATTTCCCCTCCTAAGACTCTGACAAGGGTTTTTATTTTGAGGATGGCCACTTTGCTGGGTGAGGCTGTTGAACATTTACCATTTCCCAGAGATAATGCTAACACTTAAAAAGGACATAACCTAAGTAGGGTTAATGATGACTAGAGCATATTGTAAAAAGCGTTTATTTGACATCCTCAAGCTCTTTTTTGGGGGGGAAACAAGGAAAATTGAAATTGATATTAAATGAGCGCACAAGATCCTTGTGGGTAGTGTGTTCTCCACAAAAAGGGTCTAATAACATACTCTCTTAAAGGATACACATATGAAATATATTGAATAAAACTTTTAAATAAGGAAACTGGAAATCCTAAAGGCAAGGACTTTTGCCCAGATCCTTGAGGGTTAAAATATGTCCCCCTAGAGAACTTTTAATGGATATTCAATTACTTAGCTCCCTCCCCCATTCAGGAATTATTGAGATTAAGCTAAGTTATGAGGACCACATTGAGATTAAGCTAAGTTATGAGGACCAAAATTTCATCTGGCCCTGACCCTTTACCTAAAAATCTGTTGCATCCCATAGGAATCTGGGCAAGCCTAAAAATCTGCTCTGCCTTGAATTTTTGGTGCCTTCTAGCTTGTTCTGGCTCGCCTCACTACTCCTTTCTTGGACTCCTTGCTCCTCCTAGCTCGCCTCCCTACTGCTGCTTTCTTGGACTCCTTGCTGCTCCCCATTTCTTCAACTCCTTTCATTTCCTCCCTGTGCTCTCTCATTCTTAGTCTGTCAGCGACCAAAAGGGTCTAATAACATACTCTACAACGTAGGCTTTTAAAGGATAAATATGTGAGAAATATTGACATAAACCTTTTAAATAAGGAAGCTGCAAATCCTCAAGGATATGATGATGGTTTTTCTAATTAGATGGTATCAAACACACTACATGATCAATGGAGATTGGATTACTAGTGTTAGATAAGAGGGGTTGAACGATAATTAGGGGTCCATTGATTTATGTTATGAAAAGTTTATGGTTTATTTGTTGCATGCTATATACACAATGTGTTTCTATCATTTGCACGCACAATTTATCCAATTGCACTAATCAAGTACATGTAGGACTTCAATGAGACTATTTTGCATAACTTAATGAGCCTTTAGAAAGATTGGTTCCTAGATATTACCTCAATTTCCTACAATGAGGAACCCAAGTTTGTGAGCCACCTAGCTCACGTTTGTGTAAATTTTGATGGATTTAGAGATATCAATATTGGTGTCCTCGTGATCATTGGGCACATAGGCAATAGGTTCCTATCACGGGAGATGAAGTTCAGTTTCCTTCTCCAAGGACAATTAGAGGAAGATGCCTCGTCTACAGTCACTGCCTTTACCAATTCTATTGATTTTCTTCTCCCTAAAGATGACTCTAACCTACCTACACAGGGAGGAGGGGGAAGTAGCTAAATCCTTGCACCTACTCCAACATGCTTCCATAGAGCCCCATTCTAGATATCCATCCATCTCAAAGGCTACTTCCTTTGACCCAACAGGACTAGAGATGCGGTCCTTACCATCCTCATTGTTGATGAAGAACAAGACCTATTCTTCCATGACATTGAGGTGCTTTTGGATTTTAGGGAAGGTGAGCTGGGCTTTGGTTTTGATTTTGACACTAGTGTCAAAAATCCTAGAGCTGTGTGACCACAGGAGCAAACAATGGAAGATTATCTCATCACAACATTGGCTACATTGCCAATATGCCTTGTTGATGTGCAACCCACCATTGAAGAAGCATCCCCCTCCGGCGTCAAGAAGGAAAAGAATTCAAAGATCAATCAACATTGGAAGAGAGGCATGAATAGAACATGACAACACTATGACAATAAGTTGTATTTTGTTACTCTAAGAGCACGCCATTACACCTTGAATGAAGATGTTGCCCAAACGAATGATTCGATCTCTACTTATTATCATGTAAGTGATTTTGTAGAGCTCATCGACACACTCGTGCAACTACTTAGATCTTGCACATTGATATACTATGATCTATCTTGGGTGGGTGGCAATAAAAGGACCACTTTTGGCAGATGCCTTATTGGTCATATTAGTACTTGTGGCATAGCCACCCCATTGTGCATTTAATATTATGAACATTAATTATGGAGAGGATCTATCAAGGATAGGCAGTGAGGATCTATCAAGGATAGGCAGTGAGGGGAAATCATTCTCTCTCGTGATCTCATGATGAGAGGTCAAGGCTGGCCACCCCATTCACTAGAATGTCCTTTCCTTGGTACCAAAAAAGGATCAAGCATCAAAATATAGAACACACCTTACAACACATTCAATGCATTTTATGTAATTTGACAAAATATGAAGAGGGGAGAGGAGAAGAGTGGAGATGAGGAGAGAGGGCACAGTTAGAGAGCACACCACAAATGACTAACTGTACACTAGAATTAGTTGAAAAAATAGAATATATACAAACCCTTTTAGGATTAGGGTTAGGGGATCTAACCCTTTCCTTTATAGCACTCTATAAGGTTAGTGCTATGCACATATGATCACGTGATGGTGCTATGCACACATGATCACATGATGTTGAGCGTGAACTCTCAACACTTTCCCTCAAGATCAACATCATGAAGTAGGCCTTCCCTCAAGATGATGATTCTGGGGAATCGAAGAAGGACTGAGCATTACATTCCATCACACCCCTTTAATGGCAATGTCCTTCCTCTGCATCAAACCAAGAGCTAGTCGGTGTTTCTCGAATAGCTCTTTACCGAGTGGTTTGGTAAAGATGTCTGCAACATTTTCTTTGCTATCACAATGCTGCAGTGTGATGTCACCAAGTAACACTCTTTCTCTAATGAAGTGCTCTCTGACATCAATGTGCTTTGTCTTGCAGTGATATACTGGATTTTTGGCCAATGCTTGAGTCGATTGATTATCACAGTATATTGTTGTTGGCTTTGACTCATCAAAGTAATCTGTTTCTGACAATAGTCTTCTGAGCCATATAGCCTCACATGCACCTGTAGTGAGTGCTCTATATTCTGCTTCAGTCGAAGACAAAGAAACAGTTGGCTGTTTGTTTGACAACCATGATATAGTACCTTGACCAAGGAAAAATGCATATCCCTGTGTCGATCTCCTGGTCTCATGATCTCCGGCATAGTCATTGTCACAGTATCCATGCAACCGTGGATGACTTCCTCTGTATTCTATCCCAAACTGTCTTGTACCTCTGATGTATCTCAAGACTCTTTTGGCTGCATTCCAGTGAGTCTGTTTTGGATTTGCCATAAACTGTGCTAGTGAGCTTACTGCATAACAAATATCTGGCCGTGTGATTGTCATATATATAAGAGATCCAATGAGTTGCCTGTAGTATCTGTCATTGACTGTAGGCTTTTCTGAATCTTTAGTAAGTTTCAACCTCTGTTCCATGGGAGTGGCTGCAATCTTGCAATCTGCCATATGAAACTTCTTCAGGAGACTGTCAACATATTTGAGTTGACTCATGAATGTGCTATCTGAATCTCTCCAGAACTCAATTCCAAGACAATAGTGAATAAGTCCAAGATCTTTCATGTCGAACTCTGCAGATAAGTCTTGTTTTAGTTTTCTGATGAAGCTATCCTTGCTTCCTGTCACAATCAGATCATCTACGTACAAAAGTGCAATAGTAATATCTTCCCCTTGAACTTTGTAGTAGAGAGTATGATCTGCATTGGACTTCATGTATCCCAGATCAGCAAAATACTTGTCAATTTTGCTGTATCAACTTCTGGGTGCTTGCTTTAAGCCATAGAGACTTTTCTTGAGATGGCAAACCTTGTTCTCTTTTCCTGGTTCAACATAACCGGCTGGTTGTTGCATGTAGACTTCCTTGTCTAGATAACCATTGAGAAATGCATTCTTGACATCGAGCTGATACACATTCCATTTATTGAGTGTCACTAGTGATATCAAGAACCGTATGGAATCCATCTTTGCTACTGGAGCATAAGTCTCATCATAATCTTGGCCATATTGTTGTGCAAATCCTTTTGCAACTAATCTGGCTTTGTATCTTTGAATACTGCCATCTGGATTGTACTTCACTTTGTATACCCATTTGTTGGCTATGGCCTTCTTTCCTGGTGGAAGGTCGCATAATTCCCAAGTGTTATTTTTATACAAAGCATCCATTTCTTCATTCGTAGCAGTTTGCCATTCTGGCTTGTCTACTGCGTCTTTGAAGTTGCATCTTCGAAGTACACTGGCTCTTCTGTAGCCATGATGGTAGTCATAAGAGCATAGTTGGTGGTTTCCACCTGAATTGCTTTGCCTTTCTGAGCATAAGTCAATCTGGCTGGTGGTCGGCTGTCCCTAGTAGACCGTCTGAGCTGCTGTGGCGCTGCTTGGGGTGTTGCTGGCAATTCCTGCTCTTCTTCATCAACCTGTTCTGTAGATGACTGTGAAGTCGATGCTTCTATATCCTGTGTAGGTGAGGTTTGCCATTCTGATTCCTCATCGAAGATTACATCTCTGGAGATAATGACTTTGCGGTTGATGGGATCATACAATTTGTATGCTTTGCTTTCTTCACTGTAGCCAACCATGATGCATTTGCGTGACTTCGCATCCAATTTCCTGCGATGATCATCACGTATGTGGGCATATGCTATGCAACCAAATATGCGGAGATGCCCAATGCGTGGCTTGTGTCCAGTGAATGCTTCATAAGGAGTCATACCTTGTATCGGTTCGGTAGGAAGCCGATTAAGCAAATAGTTAGCTGTAGCTATTGCTTCTGCCCAAAACTGATTCGAAAGATGCTTTTCACTAAGCATTGCTCTAGCACTGTCTGCTAAAGTCCCATTCTTCCTTTCAGCTCTTGCATTTTGTTGAGGAGTATCTGCACATGTGAATTGTCTTCGAATGCCATGATTTTTGCAAAAGTTCATGAATGCTGAAGACATGTATTCACCTCCTCTGTCTGATCTCATGACCTTGATCTTTCTGCCTGTTTGGTTTTCTACCATGACTTTGAATTCTTGAAATCTGGCAAACACTTCAGATTTCTCTTTCAGAAAGTAGACCCAACAATATCTGTTGTAGTCATCGATGAAGGTCAAGTAATAAAGTGAACCATTGATGCTGCGGGTCTGGGCATAACCCCATACATCTGTATGAATCAAATCAAGAATACCTCGTGCCTGAGAGGTACTTCTGACAAAGTTGGTTCGCTTTTGTTTGCCGAATGCTTCACAAACTTTTCCAAGAAACTATAGCTTCGGAATCCCAATTGCCATATTCTGATTCCTGAGATCTAACAAGTACTTGAAGTTGACATGACCATATCTCTTGTGCCATTTTGCAGATAGTGGCATCTGTTGCATTTGAGCTGACATGGCATGCTTATCTGGTACTGTAGCTAGCATCCTGTATAAGCGTCCTTCCTTGACACCTTTTGCTACTAGCTGACCTCTTTTGGATTTGTCTCTGATAGTGCATTCATCACTGTCGAAGATGACTTTGTAGTTGTGTTCCATCATTTGACCTACTGACAAAAGGTTCTTGCTAAGCTTCGGAACATAGAGCACATCTTTGACTAATCCTTTTGTACCAGTGAAATTGTTCATAGGGATAACACCTGTCCCTTGAACTGGATTCGGTGTATTATCTGCTGTGTAGATGACATTCTTTTGACCTTCTAATGGCTTCATTTCTGTGAACCATTCCTGATGATTTGTCATATGAGATGATGCACCGCTGTCGATGTACCAAGGATCCTGTTCCACTTGGTCGACTTGATAGCTGAAATCCTCTTTGGGATTGAAATCAGTGTCTAGGTGCATTGTATCAGTCTGATGCAATTCCTCACTTGCAAGAAACATATTTCCATGTTCATTTGCAAAATGACTGTGACTAGAATGTCCACCACGATGATTTCCTCTTCCTCGGGAATTCCCTCGATTACTGCTGGATTGATCGCCTTGGTCATACTGCTTCTTGCGGCAATCTCTTTCATAGTGTCCAAACTTGTGACAATAGTTGCATTGAACGTTTGACACATTGGTGGATGCATTCCCTCGTCCTTGGAATCTTCCTCGGTTGGAATGATTTCCTCTTTGCTGATTTTGGTGTTACTGAGGATGATGCTGATGCTGATGCTGATTTTGACTTTGTTGATGATGACCACTTTTCTGATATGATCTACCTCTGTTTCTGCCTTTGCCTCTGCTTCTGTCTGAAGCTGTGAATGCCTGATCATTAGAATGACCTTTACGTGCTTGAATGGCCTGAGTCCTGAGTTCTTCAAGTAGAACTGACTGAAGTTCTTCCAGTGTTGGAATTTGCCGTTGGATGGCAATACTCTGGACTAGATTCTCATATCCTTCTCCTAGTCCATTCAGGATTACTTGAACCATTTCTGCGGGATTCATAGTCTCTCCTGCTGCTGTAAGTTGATTGTTGTAGTCTTTGATGCGGAGTACATAAGCATGACCGGTTTCACTGCTATTGCGGAAACTCTGGTTGATCTGGTTTCTCAGGGTGAGAATCCTGGATGTGTTCTTGGACTCGTAGAGAGCTGCGAACATATCCCATGCTTCTTTTGATGTCTTGACTGTGTTGAGCTGTCCTAGCATGACATCTTGCACATTCTGCTTGATCAGGTGATAGGCATACTTATCTTTCTTATCCCATTTTGCTTGAGCTCGGGCAATGGCAGGATCTGCTACTGGTGCGGAAACTGTTTGTGTAGATGTAGATCCCGATGTAGATCCCGTTGTTGGTGCTGTGACAACAGATGGAGTAGAGCTACTGGTGGTTGGATCGGCCAATGGTCTAGGTATAGATCCATCGACATACTCCCATTTGTCCTGAAGCACAAGAATGGTCTCCATTCGGTATTTCCATGTACCGTAATTGGAGTTGTCTAACTTAGCAGATGCCTCCAAATTGAGGTTGCTAGTCGACATGGTGCAAACAATGTACTCAAAAGTGTTCTGAAAAACTCTGTATGAATCAACTGCAAAAACACTGAAGATGCCAAGTGAAATCTCTGTACCGTCGGTGAAGATAGAACTGCAGTATATAAGATCTGATCTGTATTACAAGGCTTGTGGCAATGATGCCGGGAATAGCCAAGAGGCTTTACAAGGCTGAAAATGATGTGCACGATGCCGTGAGATAGCCAAATAGGCTTTACAATGGTGGCATGTGTGTGTGAAATCAAGTGCTATCTGCCCACTGAATCAATCTGCAATGCCTCTGAACTCTGAAGTCTGCTCATTGAACTAATGAACGTAAGGTTTCAGGTAATGTAATGATGTGAAATCGGATGTGAGCGTATGGACTGACTCCGAGTAGGTACTAGTCGGGAATTTCGGGCATGGCTTAGATTGGCAACTTGGGGAATTCAAAGCGTCCCCTCTATGGCGATCTAGTCTACTCTAATCTATCTGATCTAGATCTAAACCAACCGTCGATCGATGAAAGAGCAGCAAATAATTCCTTTTCTTTTGTTCTTTTTAAGTGCCGGGTCAGATGCGTCGATGTAGAGGCAAATGTGCATGAAAGAAGTGGTTTTGTCGGCGAGGCACAAATGTGAGTGTAACTTGCACCGAAATGTGTGCGTGATGTAACGAGCGCGTAGAGCACAAAAAACCAAGCGACTTTCCTTTTTGGAGCACCCTCAAATTCTTCCTGGATCAAGAGATACGACTTGATCTAGGTGGAGGGGCAAAAGGAGTGCAAATGGTGCTCAATGATGATGTGTCACTGTGAGTCACATGCAATGATGATGTGGCACTGTGCTTAGCAAGAGGTGTGCCAGTGAAGCTCTGTGCTGAGGTGGCAGGAGTGTGCACATGCAGTGTGTGCACAGTGTGCCTCGCAAGGGACTGTGCCTGCAGAGGGTCAGTGCTGACTGGACTGCTGAGGTGGTAGTGATGATGTGGCAGATAAGATGACGTTGCCACGTGGCACAATTGTGATCAAACCACCTAACTAGGGGTTGACTGAACCTAACCCTGGTTAGGTCCTATCTGCCATGTGTCAAGCGATTGACCACTGGTGGCTAACCAAACCTAGGGTTGCTGACCAACCCTATCTGCCACGTGTTGCAAGGTGAGCCACCGGAATCAAAAAAGATTCTGACGGAATCCAAAAAGATTCTGTTGACCTCTGGATTTCCGTTGATGGAGTTGTGTTCGCTCCCATCGACTTGCAGAAGCTCGCTATGAGGTCGTATTGAGGTAAGGAGCCCGTGAGGCTTGGGATGTTGATTGGCGCAGAGTAGTTGAAGCATAGGAGAAGCAGTCGGGCTATGTCGTGGGAGCACTGCTGGTCTTTGGTTGGAGGAGCCTTGGTCGTTGGAGCTAGGCCGTCGATTTCGTTGGAGAGGTTGCAAACAACTGCTTAGGCCCGTTGGCCTTGGAGCTGTGGGCGCTAATCTTATCTACGTTGATGGCGGTCGATGTTGAGGATAGAAGCTTAAATGCAACGCCTTAGACCGCTCGACCAAACCGTCCTGCTTGTAGCCGTTGCTAGGTGCTTGTAGCAGACTTTGGATCGTGGGCGCTAGTCGGTCAAGCGTTCATTGCAGCAGTGGTGGTTGATGCGCTTTGCGTGGCTGTGTGTAGCGGCTATGGCTCAATTGGAGAAGTGGCAATTCTGTTTGGAGGAGCGTTGATGGAGTCCGACGGGTCACGGGAGTTGATAGGAGCTTGTTGTGACGGCGGCTCGTTGCTGGTCATCTTGGAGAACAGCGGAAGTCGTTGGAGTCAGCAGATGGAGAGAGCCCGTTAGACAAGGCTTGGTGGTATATGCTGGAGCTGTTGCAGCCCGTGGCTGTTGGAGACGAAGAGGAGCGCTAGACGAAGAGGAGCGCTAAGGCATCTAAGTGCTTGGAGGAGAGGCTATAGACGGTGCAGCTTGGCTCGTTGGTCGATAAAGAGGAGCTGTATTACTACGTTGGCTTATGCAGTTGCTTGATGCGGAGGAGAGCAACCGCTTGCTGCTACTATGTTGGGAAACTGAGTCGTTCCTTGACTCTGGAGCTGCTGTTGTCGAGGCTTTGGCTAACTCAGACTCTCTGTCATGAGCATATCTCTCTCACGAAGAGCTCTCACAAGACTCTCAATAGTCTCTGGAAACTCTCTTTTCTCTCAAATGAACTCTCCCTATATCCGAGCTTTGTAAGCTCTCTCACTCTTCTCTCAATAATGAAAAACATAAGCTCTCATTAGAATTCTCTCAAGAGCAATGACAAAAATTTCTTTCAATGGACGGAAATTCTCTCAACGGAAGAGAATGAAACACTCAATCTCTCTCAATCTCTCAATCTCTCAATCATTCTCAAGAATCACAATGTCTCACCGGAAGACAAGGGTGCTCTGATACCATGACAAAATATGAAGAGGGGAGAGGAGAAGAGTGGAGATGAGGAGAGAGGGCACAGCTAGAGAGCACACCACAAATGACTAACTGTACACTAGAATTAGTTGAAAAAATAGAATATATACAAACCCTTTTAGGGTTAGGGTTAGGGGATCTAACCCTTTCCTTTATAGCACTCTATAAGGTTAGTGCTATGCACATATGATCACGTGATGGTGCTATGCACACATGATCACATGATGTTGAGCGTGAACTCTCAACATAATTGTGCATGCCTACAAATAATGTATGGACCACTGAAACAATAATTAATGATTAAAAATTTGAATAAGAATAGGAGATGTATTGTCATCATTTGGCCACCATTTTCATTTACAACATTTTAGTGAGAATAAGCCATTCTACCACTTTTGAATTGCTCCTCTCTTTCACATTTTCTCATATCTTTTCTCTTTCTTATTGCCTGTCCTTAGTTTTACGTTGATCCTCTCTAGCTCCTTGCCATTCCTCATCTTTTGAGATTAATCACTCCTCAACTTGCAATGTTGTCCTTCTTATCAAAGATGGTGCTCACACAGATATGACCTAGCTATTTGTGAGGCTTCTCTATTTGATCTCATTGGTTTCTTTGATATGCAAAGTAGCCTTGTTCTCTAAGAGGAGACATGATTTCAGGATGTGTGATCATTCATAGACCCCTTAAGCTAGAAGTTGGAGAATATAGATTCGAGCTAGAGCCAAAGTTTGGTTGTGTATTGTTTATGGGTCACTGTTAAATTACACGGCGTAGCGGAATAAAAACTGAAAAAAGAATAGAGATTACACAACAAACTGGAGAGGAATAAAATTTTCCTAGTCAACCTAGTCGGTGGAGCCGACTAGTCAACCTAGTCGGTAGAACCGACTAGTCGTCCATGAAATATTTAGGGAATATTTCCTATACCGTCGCCTCGGGGACTCTCACCCTTGAACCCCCACCAAAGGGGCTACTGGCTCCCCCTAGGACCCCCCAGCTGGGGGCCAGCTGGCCCCTAGGCCCTGGCAAGAATAAGGGGCTCCCACACAATCACCTTTCTACCATCAACGGTCTCATTGATAGACCTCATCTGACATGCAAGTCAGGACCATCCAGTCCCGGGCTCACACATGGCTTCTTCTCATGTGGGGACCTTACAACTTGAGTACCTTGGACCACTGGTGGTTACCAGGAGGGTGGAGCATTGAGCATATCTAACACCCCCCCTCAATGTCCACCTGTAGGTGAACTACCTTCTCGGCCCAATGCCGAGTCTTTGAAGATGATCCTGAAGCTGATCCTTCCCGAGTTCCTTGGTGAAGATATCTGCTCCATTTTGCTCTGTTAGACAGTAGATCAATTCCACTATCCCGTCCTCGATCAAATCATGCACATAATGATATTGAATCTCTATATGTTTTATGCGCACATGAAACACTAGATTTTTAGCAATGGCCATGCAACTTTGATTGTCGCACCTCAGCACAATTGCCTCATCCTCTTGCACTCCCATGTGCCATAAGACGGCCATATTGACTATGTGAGCAGAAGCCCTCCTTTGCTCCTCGATTCTCTGAGACCGCCTTGGTCCATCTGCATGCTGCTCAACAGACATAGGCATCTGGTTATCATGGTCGTAGAGTTGCCTTACCTATCGCGGCAATGGCTTTTCTGGTGGTGTAACAACAGGTTGGTGACTTATACCTTCATCATCTGATATTTCCTCCTCCTTTATAGCTTATGGGACAGGTCCATAGTGAATTACCTCTTCGCTTGATGATAAAGTGGAAGAGCTCTTCTCTGCCTCCACTGCATGTGGCTGCTCCCTGAACACCACATCGCGGCTCGCTATGATCTTCTTTGCCTCTCGGTCATACAAATTATAGGCTTTCTTCTCATCACAATAGCCTAAAAAGATACATTTGGTGCTTTTTGGTTGTAGATTATTTCTCTCTTTGTCTGATACATGCGCATAGCATTCACACCCAAACGTTTTGAAATGGGAGACAGATGGCTTCTTACCGCACTGTAAGCCTCATGTGATGTTTTACCTTTGAGTGCCTTTGTATAGTTGTGATTAAGGATGTAAACCGCAGTATTGACACCCTCAGCCCCAAAAGTGGTTTGGCAGTCCAGCACCTTTCAACATACACCTCCCCATCTCCACGGTGGTCCGCATTCGGTGTTCAACAAATGAATTTTGCTGAGGCGTATGAGGTGTCGTCATTTGTCGCTTGATCCCTTTGCTCTTGCAAAAATCTCCAAACTCTGTAGAAACAAACTCACCACCACCATCCGATCTCATTTTCTTCAATTTTCTCCCTGTTTCATTTTCAACAAGTTGTAGCCATTCTTTCAATTTACCAAAAGCTTGAGCCTTTTCACGAAGAAAGTACACCCACATCTTCCTACTACAGTCATCGACAATCAATAAAGAATAGGAAGATCCCCCTAAGGCCTGTGTAGGCATCTTAACGCACAAGTCAACATGCACCAACTCTTGAGGAGCGTTTGCTCTATTCTTGCTTTCTTATGGGAATGCCTTTCTCTGTTGCTTGCCCATCATGCAAGTTTCACACGGTTATTTGATTTCTACTACTACAGGTAAGTGAGCAACCATACCTTGCTTCTGCATCTCCTTCAGCACTGCAAATCCGATGTGGCCGAATCTTTCGTGCCAAAGTCTACTTGTGCCGACTCTAGCGGTGGCTGTAAGAGCACTTAGCTCATACAGGTTGTTTCTCCTTACTCCTTTGCCAACAAGATTGCCAGCACTATCCAAAATTTTTGCTCCTGTCTTGTTGAACCTCACCTCTTGGTCAAGGTCAGTTATGGAAGCAACTGATAGCAAATTTCTCTCGATTTGTGGAACATACATCACATTAGATAGTTTCTTAACATCTCCATTTATAGAAATAAATGAAACCGTACCTATACCCTCAACTGGGCATTTTGCGTTATTACCAACCGTCACGGTGATGGGTTCCTGTAGAGGCTGCATGGAATGATATAGACCCTTCTTGCAGGTCATGTGACGGGAGGCACCACTAGCCAACACCCATGAATCAGTGGTTGAATCTTCTTGAACTGAGGAACACTCTTCCTCGATGGCCAAAAATAGATCCAACTCTGCTTCCACTGTGTTAGTTGTCTCTTTCCCCTTATCTGTCTTCTTCAGGGTACCATTCTTTTCAGCTACTTTCTTGACCCGGAAATCTGCAATCACATGGCCCTTCCTGTAGTAGAAGCATTCTCCCTGAAACTTCTTCTTGCCGCCCTTCTTCTTTTTGCCACCACTAGTAGAGGACTCACCTTTGGTGGAGGAACCACCTTTGCCTTTCGCAATGGTAGAGAACGCAGCATCCCCATTGCCACCTCCATCTTGAGCTTTAAGCCTTTATTCCTCCTCCATAAGTAAAGCACATAACTCCTGAAATGAAAATGGTTGGGGTCTCACCTGGGTGTTAAGCGGTGTTACCAGTCCATCAAACCTTGGTGGACATATCCGGAGACACCGTCGAGCTAGCTCTTCGCTAGTCTTTTGTATCCCAGCACCAGCCATCTGGTCACACAAATTTTTGATTCGGGTTATGAACGCCTCCGGTGTCTCTCCTTCATTAAACTTCTCAGCTGTTGCGAGCTGATTCTCCAGGTTCTGGATCCTTGTCTGATTCCGCGTCTCATACTAACTCCTCATACTAACTCTTCAATATGTTCCAGGCCACAGTTGCCTTAGATGTATGCTGAATCAAGGTCAAAACACTATTAGTAGTACTTGTAACCAGGGCACATAGAGCATTTGCATTCCTGCGTTTCCAAGCTCATAGAAGGTCAGCATTAGGAGGTATCATACTCCCCAGATTTGTTGGGTCGGGGGTTCCTTCTGGTTCTGGGTCAGTCCCCAGTACTGTCTCCAGAAGCTCATATGAATCCATAATAGTAGTAATTTTAAACTTCCACAGAGTGTAGTTCGTACCATCTATCTTGCCTTTAGTGAAGGTTGGTGGGCGAATCCTCAACGCCTAGATTGTTGGTGCAGCAGCAGTTGCTGAACTCGAGCCACTTCCTGTTGAGCCGCTTTCTGTTGCCATCACTCCGTATGCTGTTGAAGCCCTAGCCTCTCTTCTATTCTTCGATCCTTAAAGCCGCCTGGGCTCTGATACCATGTTAAATTACATGGCGCAGCGGAACAGAAACTGAACAAAGAATAGAGAGTATATAACAAACTGGAGAGGAACAAAATTTTCCTTCAATACTGATGTAGTTTAGATGATGGCTTTGTCCACCCGTGCACTCCTACAGTGGAGCTTAGATGGCGATCTAGACAGATACTAGGTGAAGAGCTACTAGCTAGAAGATCTGATCTGATCTGAACTGATCTGATACAATGGACTGGGGAGGTCGCCTCTGTATAGCTATGAGGGTGGTAGTCGGATCAACGTAGTCAGTGGAACCGGCTAGTCAACCTAGTTGGTGGAGTCGACTAGTCAACCTAGTCAGTGGAACCGACTAGTTGTCCATGGAATATTTAAAGAATATTCCCTATACTATCGCCTCGGGGGCTCTCGCCCCTGGACCCCCACCAGGGGGGCCGCTGGCCCCTAGGCCCCAGCAAGAATAAGGGGCTCCCACATAATCACCTTTCTACCATCAACAATCTCATTGATAGACCTCATCTGACATACAAGTCAAGATCCACCATCCACAGTCCCCGGCTCACACATGGATTTTCCTCATATGGGGGCCTTACAACTTGAGCAGCTGGGACCACTAGTGGTTACCAAGAGGGTGGGGCATTGAGCATATCTAATAGTCACAGCACAAGAGACCAAACCTTCTACTAAATCCAAGGACACTATAAGTGTGCTTGAAAAGGTCCCACTTAATAGTGTTTTGCATGTTCCTTTAGCAAGTGCTGAAACTATAAAGCAGGTACAAGAGTTTCCATGAAACTTCAATGTTTACATTGTGTTTGAGCTTCCACCTTGTCCACATGGATCAACCATGCTTGGGGTGGATAAAAAATCTTATGTTCTCATCTAGATGTTGTACTCTACAAGCTCATCCATTAGAAAAAAAGGGAGCTCATTTTGGGAACTTTTAGGGTTTAGAAAAATAGGCTCTTGACCAATCAAAAGAGGGCCAACGTAACATTCGAAAAATACCAAAAACCAGGTGAAAATCTAAAATAAGTCATATTCAAAATCTTTTTCTTTTATTATGTCTGACATATGTGATCTTCAAAATATGATTTTTTGTGTAGTATTTGATGATTCTGACATCACCAGCGTGCCCAGAGCAAGCCAAAACCCCCTAATCGACCCTGACAGTGCCAGTTGGCCAAATCGCATTTTTGTGTAAATCCCCCATTTTGGGGATTTTTGCCCTTTTTCGGGCCTCTGGGCGTCAATTTTCGGTGTCTCCATGGTCGATTTGGGGGTTTTGGCCCGCTCCGAATGCGCTGGTGATGTCAAGATCATCAAATACTGCACAAAAAATCAAGTATGTTATATATGCATTTAATGTGAAGCCTGAGTACTAGACTAACATTTTTACAGTAAGTATCCGTATGTTATGGCATTTCCCATATTTTGAGTGCAACAAAAATAGGTAAATAGTGAATTTCTTAGAGGGATCAAAAATGAGTTTCCTTCTTTCCTAATGCAAGACTTTCAATAACATGGTTTGACTATGTAGGTCAGCAGGCTACATATGGGGTTTCAACTTAGATAGTCCTTACAAGGAGCGGACATGATTATGTAATGAGACACAATGAAAAGACAAACTAAGAAAAATATGTCTAGTGGGTCTAGTTGATAGAGAATGTGGTTCGCTAGTTTGTATTCATTGTGGTGATATACCCTTCTATGTTGCTCAATATAAAGCTTATATCTACTACTGCATTCCACATGATCGTGAGCATATTACAAGATGTCTTGCATATGTGGGAGTTCATGAGCACTCTATTTGATGAGGAGAGTAGTTGAAGTACAAAAAAGGAAAGTAGATGAGATGGCATTAGATCATGCTAGAAAGAATACTTCTAGGTCTTGCAAAAGTAGAGAAGTTGGTGTCGCCAAAGATATCATTATGGACATGTTGATTGGCTGGCGAAGAAAAATCCATAAAAGGGAGAGAGAGAGAGAGAGGAGAGAGAGAGAAAGAGAGAGAGAGAGGAGAGAGAGAGAGAGAGAGAGAGAGAGAGAGAGAGAGAGAGAGAGAGAGAGAGAGAGAGAGAGAGAGAGAGAGAGAGAGAGAGATGACTTCGTTTTGAATAGGTTCTTGGGATAATCACACCATTGTCACAAAGGAGGGTCCAAAGAGTAGTACAGTTAGCTAGACATGGGTTAAGAGGAGTAGATTGGGAGCTTGATTCATTGGTGCTAGATGTGAAATGGTGGTGTAGATATCCACTTTGCAAGTTAGCTAGACATGGATTAAGAGGAGTAGATTGTGAGCTTGATTCATTGTAGGAGGTGAAACGGTGGTTTAGATATCCATTTTTTCAAAGTATCATTTCCTTGGAAAATCTCAAATGATCAACAACCTTGGGGTTTTAGTGAGCTTTTAGGTCTCTCCCCAAAGTTTGGCAAGCTTTTTAAACCAAAACATTTGGGGAGATCCCTAAAATCTCACCATAGAAATCCCATCAAAATATTTTTCCCTTCATTGATTTTACCACACTTCATCAATGTAACCCATTATGTAGAACATGATCTCCTTAGCATTTTTTCAATTTACAAGTTACCCATTTGAATTAGAAGCTCGTTTTTGATGTGCCCTAGCACAATAAAAAAGGGAATCTGAAGAGCTATGTTTTCTAAAAGAGACCTTTTTGATTTGTGCTACAGCACATCAAAATGGGCTTTGGAGAGGCCAAAGTCAGATGGCCATAACTTTTTTGTAGTGTTATAAAAAGCTAAAATGCTCAACAAATATTGCTCTACACAAACAATGGTCACATCAATTAATGATTTGAATTTCAACACACATATACACACACATTTTTAGATTTTGGTGAAACCACTATTTCAATTAATTAATGCAATTTAACAAATCCTACCACTAAGCGTGGCAGCTAGAAGTAGTGGGAAAACACTTCTAAAAGATGTAGGCAAATGTCACCTTTATGATAAGAATCATATAGGGAGATATGCAAAGAATTCTTGAAGGATGCATGTGAATATAGTGGGAGAGAAGGAAGGAGTCTCACTTGCGGCTTTCTCACATGCACAATGGGGGAATACACACAAAGGTGGAGGCTGAAAACAGTTTTCCTCTTCTTAGTTGTGTAAGCCAAAAGAACTCTAGTACAAAGAAATAGAAGAACCCTATATGTGGGTCTCAAACCAGACTCAGCTAACTAAGGTGGCATACTAACTGAGCCACGAACTAGAGTACATAAGGATAGCTGTCATCCAGCTATTATTCATGGGCGGTGTACCAACCACATCTGTAGCTAACAAGTCGGTGACATAAATGCACAACAGTCACGCTGGCATATCACGAGTGGAGCTCGATATCTCAACACTCCCCCTCGAGCTCAATCCCAATTCCTGCACACCAAGCAGGTCTCTGAACTTGCGCAGCTTCTCTGCACCCAATGCCTTCGTGAATATGTCAGCTACCTGATCCTCTGTGCTGACATAAACTAGATCAATAAGACCTAGTAAAACCTTCTTCCGCACATAGTGATAATGCACCTCAATGTGCTTTGTTCTAGCATGATAGACTGGGTTATTTGCCAAGTGTATATGCTCATGTTGTCACAATAAATGACAACTGGCCCATCTGTAGACTGATGCATATCATAAAGTAGCTTATGCAACCAAGCTACCTCACATGCAGCCATTGCTGCACCCCTGTACTCAGCCTCTATGCTCGACAAGGCAACTGTAGGCTGTTTCTTGCTGCTCCAAGTGACTATAGCACTCCCAAAAGAGAACACATATCCACTAGTAGATTGTCTATCAGAAATACTGCCACCCAATCAGCATCAGTGTATCCATGCAATTGTATCTGAACCCCAGTCTCATAAAATAGTCCATACTACAATGTGGACTTCACATACTTGAGTATGCGTCTAGCCACATCCAAATGCGGTTTCCTTGACCTGTTCTTGCAAATCACCATGCAAGAAGGCATTCTTTACATCCATCTGATGTAAAGACCATCCCTTTGATGCAGCCATAGCAATTACTGCTCTTACGGTTGCCATCCTTGCAACCGGACTGAATGTTTCTTCATAATCAATGCCATATGTCTGTGCATACCCCTTGACAACTAATCTTGCCTTGTATCTATTCACAGAACCATCTGCATTGTGCTTCACCTTATAAACCCACTTACAGCCAATTGCATTCTTGTCTTTAGGCAAAGGCACCAATTCCCATGTAGCATTTGCTTCCAAGCATCCATTTCTTCATCCATGGCTTTCTCCCATTTTTCTTTTCCCATGGCTTGCTCAAAAGAAGTGGGTTCTAGTTCCTGTATCACTTTGACCATATAGGCATAGTGAATGGCTATAAATCCATCATCTTTCAGCCTATCCACAGGATACCTAGCTCTGGTAGACTTGTGTGAGAGGAGGATTACCAGAATTCGAGCGACTGCATTCGAGCGAGGTGATAGTTCGAGCGAGGAATTTCATAAAATTGACATTCTAGTGTGATGATTTATGTTCAAAAAGTAGCATGGATTGCTTACTTTTACAGTTGTTATACTACCATGATATTATGAGGAATCAATTGCCTTACATACAAACAACAATTTTTGAAAAATCTTTTGCAATGTTTTTGTAAGGGTCAAGGAAGAAGGAGGGGTCAAAGAAAGGGGTTAGAGTATGTGCTTTTCTTGTGAAATTTCCATTTTCAAGGCAAAAGATAATGGGAGGAGGAGCCTCCCAAGAGGCCGCGATCCATTTTCAAGGCAAAAGATAATGGGAGGAGGAGCCTCCCAAGAGGCCGCGATATCGCGGCCTCTTGGGAGGCTCCTTCTGCCAATTTTATTTGGGCCATAACTTGGTCAATCAAACTCCAAATATGGTCATGTTTGTAGTCAAAACAATCGAAATGATACGAATGAATCCATTTATCATATTAGAGTGTCTAAATTCTACAACTTTAGAAAGTTTGTACTTATCTTTGTTTCATCAGAGCTAAACCTTATCAAACTCTTATATTTTCTTAAATTTTTCTCATATAGAGTTCGGGTCCTTGGTTCTCTCCCTCCCTCCCACAGGTATATACACGGTCATGGACATATGAAGGTGATCCATATTTTATTAGCATCATGGTCATAAGGTGATCAATAATTTATTAGCTCCATAGTTTAAACATTTTATTCATGTTATCATTTTGTTTACAAAATGGATCATATCATATGGGTAGCATAAAAATCGACGAGTTACAAATCATGGATGATTTTTTCAAGTTAGTTTCGTTATGAATCTAAAATTTTATATTGGCATCGAAAGTATGTATGCCCTAATAAAAATAAATGTTGGAAACATTCGTCAGGATTTGAAACTTTTATGTAAAAAAAAGTAAAGTTTCACTAACAAGATTTACATTTTTTTCTTCAAAGTTTAAAAGAAAATATATTAAAAGGTACTAAATTCTACTGATATTGTGAAACCAAAAAAAAGGAGCTTCAAAAGTTTTTCCAAGATTTTATATTAATATATGAGCATAGCTTCAATAAAAACATCCCTGCTACAAATAGTTTTTTGTGAAGGATTTTTATAGGAGGAGCTTCTATATCATGGATGGGACTATTTTTGTTTGTATGTAAGTCCACAAAATAAAGAAGCCCATTCAACTCACGTGCTACCTTACATAATTTTGAGTGACTACCTTGAGGTGTAGGCATTGCAACATTTCCCCTTTTGTATCTATTGAATGATTTCTAACTTGCATGGATTTATTATTTATCAAATAATAGGTTTTCTCTTTGTATGTTGCCAATAAGTTTTCATTTGGTATTCATTATATCATTGCTGACTTGTATGGACTTACGAGTTATCTCCAATAGTAGGTTTTATCTTTGTATATTTCCAAGAATCATACAAAAAATAAGTAATAATAATCTCTAATATGGTCATGGAGATTCAACCATTTCTAGTAAAAAACTATTGCTACTATAGGTTCAGAAAAAGTTTATCACAAGCATCGCTCGAACTCTGGGCTCACTCGAACGCAGTCGCTCGATGTTTTGACTTACTCATGTGAGGGAAGAGGGAGCACTCAGAAAGGGATAAGAGGAGACACCAAAAGTGGTGGAGCAAAAGCTACTCCAGCTTATTCCTCTTTCATATATATATGAGTATACATGGGCACTGTACAAGTGGGTGGGCACACTGCCCTTTACCCCAACAAAAACCTCCCACTTAAAGGTAGTGTGCCTTTAAGGGAGTATAGTACACATAATACAATCAGCCATAGGCTGAAAAACAAGATGACCAGACCGTCATCCTATGCCCATTGGCACTTTACAATGTGCAAAGTGCATAGAGGATAAGCTGCTAGCAGACATCAGGTTTGCAAGATAGAAAATGACAAGCTGTAGATGCCTATCAACCAAGATCTCATGCCAGATCTCACTAGGAGAGTGAACTCTCACCACCACGTGCTCTTGTGCTAAGTCCATAGCACCGAACTGTCACTGTGCAAAGAAAATGTCTCTGTACCACCTGTGACCATAAGCACATGCCCTAGAATAGACCTCTGCTGGTCTACCCAACCTGCATCACCTACATGCTACTCCTGGAAGCATAAGGACCTTTTGTCCACAACCGCTTCCCTACTGCCAAAATCTACCATAATCATGCTACCAACTCCTACTGCAACGAAAGCAAGAACTGGAAGTGTAGCCCCAATGGTAAACATGTGAGAACCAAGTCTCAACACAGTCATGGATGCATAAAGTACTATGGCTGCCATATCAACCATAACTTGCTGCTCAATTGATCTGTGATCGTCGAACCTGTAGTGTTTCAAGTATGAAGCCAATATAGGCAGTGGAGTACTCAGTAACTTCCCCCTCTCCATACTAAAACAACCAAGTATCTGACAAACATCATCAAGACCATGCAGCTCCCACTGCAAAGCATCCTTGTCCATAAGGAACCATATGGCAAGTAACCTCAGAAGGATAGCAACCTCTTGAATACTGAGACCATCCTGTCTCACTGCGCATCACATTCTGAGCTCTCATAACGGTATCAAACCTATGAAGCCAAGCTCGAGGGGATTGCTTCTGGCCATGGAGGCACTTACGAAGCAAACATATCAATGATTCCTGCCCATGCACAATATGACCCGAGTCAATAACTGCAGAAACCACATCTGTCCTGGCATAACCAGCCAATGGATCATACCGGGCATCATTAGCCAAGGTATCCTCCTCACCCTGCATAGCCTCATCCTCATCTCCAAGAGGCACTCTGCATCCTG
The DNA here is from genome assembly GCF_047967505.1 of Dipteris shenzhenensis. NCBI lineage: Eukaryota > Viridiplantae > Streptophyta > Polypodiopsida > Gleicheniales > Dipteridaceae > Dipteris > Dipteris shenzhenensis. The sequence goes on from NC_141596.1 coordinate 37,053,843, forward strand.
GGAGTAAATTGTAACTGTCCATAGAATATGCATCAACAATATCCATAGGAGTATAAACCTATGGAATACTAGAGACATCTGACCGTCTTTGACCAAAATTAGGAAGTAATCGTGACTGTCCCAACTTTATAACCTGCTCACCATGGGAAAAACCTCCCACTCCAAGGGATATTTTCATTCAATGGATGGAATTCTCTCAATCTAAAAACTAAAACTAATCTAGGAATGGGAGCAATCCTAATGAGCTACTAATGAGCTAAACTAGGAGAGCTAAACCTATGCTCTGATACCATGACAAAACATGCGTGCCTCAGGATCTATGGAGCACTCTAAGGTGGATGGAACCTATGTGGAAACATGATGAAGAGAGTGCTCATGACATGTACCTCAAGTCAATTAGGTTCCAAGATAGATTAGCTTGGACTCATAAAGAGAATCTTGAGATAGTGCAAAGTGCTTGATTGATATTACTTCAAATGAACCTCCTTTTTATAGGTGAGGGTACTTACATCCATTTGCTTGCTCACATGTGGGATATCTCCTCCATGCCATGTAGCAGCTTGCCCTTTACTCATACCTTTGCTCTACATGTGCTCATGGCACCACAACTCTCAACACTTGTGCACCCTGGCTACCAGTTGTTCAATTTATTTTGGGTACTTTGGAAATCCTCCTTTTGGTATCAATACCTCCCCATAGAAAAGATATGCACAACCTAATAAATGTCTCAAAACTAGTTTTAGATGGACACTAGTAGGAGAGATGACAAATAGGTATAAGGTGATTCAGTGCTACCATTCTTCTAGCTAAGCTAGCTTGGAAGCCCCTCCATCTATCAGGTTTACCTCTAAATCTATTTAGGAACCAATCCCCCCTCTCCTTCATGCAACATCAAAACCCATAGGTATACCCAATCGTATGAAAACTTTGCCTTTGGAAAATTTTAACATCCTAGCTGATATAATATAATCTGGTCATTACATGACAATGCTACATACCTGTGTTAGAGTGATTTATAATAGAGCCAAAGGCTAAGAAGGTGTCCAAGAATTTTAGGGCCAAAGTTAAATCTTGAGGAGTATTCCTTAAAGCAAGATTTGTGTCATTTGAAAATTGTTGATTAATCATTTGTTTGCTAGAGTGGAATTCAATACCTCTAAGAGACCCTTTGTCAACCTGCTCTTAAAATAACCATCCCAAAGCATCAATAGATATTACAAAAAATAAGGGGTCTAAGGGACAACCGTGCCTAATTGATCTTTTTATTAGAAAGGGTTGAGTCATTTCCCCATTAACATAGATTTTGGCAAAGGTATTGTTGAAGAGTAATAAGAAGTGAATTTCTTACGAAGACCTAGGTCTTGATTGGATTGAACTAACAATTCCCAGTTCAATCTTTACATAGGCCTTGTCAAAGTCTATCTTAATGTCCTAATGTGTTTCTTTTGCATACTCATGATTGCCTTGTCAAAGGAAACACTAACCTTCTCACCAAGGTAACATGCAAGATTTGCATACACAGCATTGTCTAGAGTCATAAGAATTGAAACTTAATTAAGTTGAACTGTTTTCAAATGAAAAATTTGTATTAGGTGGCAATGTGCATGAGGAATTGAAAAGGCTAAACAACAAGACAAAACGTGACCTTTAAAAACCCAAACTTGCTCTGGTAGTTCACAAGTCCAATCTTTAAATATTGGAGGATTACCTAGATATGTATTAGATATGCATAGATACAAAAATAACACCAAATAACATTATATGCTTGCAAGAAACTAACACAAATGATGGCAAATCATACAACCCGAAATCATTCCATAGCCATTAGCAATTCCTCTAGCATGAATACTTGCAATCTATTAATGATTCAATTGCAATTGGATCTTCACTTGTGCATCAACATAGAGACATATCAATTATAGGAATCGAAATATCATAAACTGCCCACCTATATCAAACTATAAATTATGTATGAACTACACAAAAAAACACATTTGCACAAAAAAAGACAAACATCGACATTATAGTTCCATACTCTTCAATATTCATGTGATGGATAAAACACTTAGTCAAGAGATGTGTATCCACTACACCTACCCATCTCCATGAGTGCATGTGTCTAAAATAATTCTTAGCTATGATAATCATTTTTGCCATATTGTAACTACTTGCGTATTCGACAAGAATGGTCACTTATGACTCTCTTATGTCCTAATGTGTTTCTTTTGCATACTCACAACCGTCAAAGTCTGTCATAGGCCTTGTCAAAGTCTATCTTAAGAAAGCATATGTCCTAATGTGTTTCTTTTGCATAATCACAACCTCCCCACACATTTATGATTGCCTCAAGAAGTTGTCTCCTTTTATTAAAATCTTTCTGTTCCTATAGGATCCATTTGTCCATTTTGTTATTGAGCCTTAAGGATAAAGCATTAGCAAATATCTTATAATCACAATTTCACATTTAATAGGCCTCCAATTTCTTGAACGAGATTTATCACCCTCTTTAGGTATGAGTTCAATTGCTCCACCATTTTTAATTACTCCACCTTTTAGGTGAAAGGGAGTTGTTCTAAATTTAATCTTTCCTTCCAATATTTCAATAGGCATGGACATACTGTGTCCCACAAGCATTCATAAAATTCAAAGTGAAGCCCATCTTCGCTAAGCATCTTGCCATCTCCCATTGAGAAAATAGGTTCCTTGAGTTCTTGTATCGACAAATCATTCTCTAGTTGCAATCTATGAATACTAGGTATTGTGACCATCTTGGCCTATTTACATTTACTCCTTCCATCTAAAATTTTATCATTATTCTCAGTTATTATACTGAGCAAGCCCTGAAAATGATGAATAATAATCTCCATGTCTCTTCATTAGATTCAGACCCACTATATCATCCAAAACATGAGTTTGGTAGGTTTTTATAAACTAAAGATTTCTCCTTAAAAATGCCCCCATTTCTATTGACATTAACAAGGGTATCAAGGAGCTCTTGGCAACATCTAGTTTTACATATATTTGAGGATTTCCCATAAGTTTGATAAATTGTTCTTTTCTACACCTACAATTTCCCCTAAGATTCTGCAAAGATTAGCTACTTGGAGGGACAAGGGAAAAGGGGAGATTTGGTAATTCAACCTAGTAGTAGACCTGGGCCTATTTGCATTTAAGTCTTCTGACCAAAATTACAAGTAAAGAGGCTAATTTCTATTGGTTTATAGCCCTTGATGCAAAGAAACATAAGCCATTACCTCTCTTTCAAATAAAAAGAAATAAAGTTCTTTCCTTAAAAATATAAAATTTATCACAATAAGGCCTCTTTTAATCCAATTTGTTATAAGCCAATTCTTTAGAAAGGTAGCAAGGGGTCTAGCACCAGGAAGGAAAGTAATCAATACATGCATTGATAACCAATCAATCAACATCTCGTGAAGATCTTCATCCAAGAAAGTAGAAAACTTAACTTTTGAATATGGTTCTTCCTCCTTTTGATATTCCTTGCTCTCTTCACATATCTTTCATGGAAACTTTTGTACTTAGTTCCACATTCATGGGATTGCGCTTCATTTGTGGTCGGCTGAGATGCCTTGTTCCTAGGAATGTTCAACTCATCGATTCCCTATTGAGATGATTTCTCTTTTGGAATGATTTGAAGGGATGTTCTTGGTATGTGTAGCACTCTCTTCTTCCAAGCTTTGAGGGCTCTTCTTGGTAAAATTTCTTGGTGCTCCATTGGAGTGTTCTAGTTCTCCTTGTTCCTTTGTCTCCATGGCCACCTATTCTTCTATGGGATTCATGAAATTGGTTGTTATATTTTCCATGGCAATCTTTTTCTCCATCTCTTTATTGTTCATTTCTTGCATGGTATTTCTTTTGGGTTGGTCCTCCAAAATCTCCTAGGAGGCTTCTCCACATATCTCCTCCCTCTGAGCTGGGAGTATGAGATTAGTTCCAAGAAAAGGGGGGAGAGAAGAGACCTCCTTTAATACCCACTTGTAAGAGATCAAAATGTATTTTGATGTGCTTTTAGCACAACAGATTTATCTATATCTGTCCTACTTTTAAAAGATTTGCTTTGGTCATCTTCCTTTTTTTGAACATGCAGAGTGGGTATGTACCACAAATTTGTGCATCGGTATACTTATACCATATAGGTGTAGACTTTCGATAATACAATTAGTCATACTTAAAAAGTTTTTTAAGGATAAGAAATAATTTTTATGGTGGGACATGCACATATTCTCATTTTTAAACATGCATGCGTTTCAAAAAATTGTGCATTGGTATGCTCAAATCATACCTCTATGTGTCTCGATGGTCAAGAACCTATGCAAGGACCTTCAAACAAGTAGGGGCATTATAATGGTCGAGATCCCTCATGGTTTCTATCATTTTTATGGTGGGACATCAATTATATATTGGAACATGCACAATTTTTAATTTTGAGCATGTAGTGTGGGATTTCCTAAACCTAAACCCTAAGCTCCATTATCTACACGCTAACCCTAAGCTCCATTATTCCTATAGTCTAATACTAAGCTCCATGGACCCTAAACCCTAACACTAAGACTTCATTATTCCTAAACTCTAAGCCTAACCTTTGTTATTCCTAAACCCTAACCCTAAACTTTGTCTCTAAACCCTAAAACTAAGATTTGTTATTCTTAAACCCTAGCCCTAAGATTTATAACCTAAACCCTAACCCTAGGCTCCATAGAAGTTTTTAAGGTATAGTGCAAGTAGTGTTTATTCTAGAAATCCTTTCCTTTTCTTTTTCAATTGCAAAAGGGGAAGGAAGTAGAGTTTCTTTTGTTCTTTACTAAACTTGAAATAGGCGTTTTTACTTAGGTCTTTTACCTCCTTTTAATAAAGATCAAAATTATAATAAAAAGAAAAAAGAGTTTTGTACTTAGGTCTATTACCTCTCTTTAATAAAAGTGACACTTCATTAAAAAAAGGGTCATGCTCTCATGTTATTTTTTTAGTGGAAGAGAAAGGTGGAAGGAAGAGACTAGGAGGAAGGGGAGGAGGGAGAAATTTAGGGGAGAAAAGAGAGAAGGGAGGAGGAGCGTGAGGAGGAGAAGCAGGGAAAGAGACGGAGGCCGAGGGCATGTGGGGAAGGAGGGAAGGGAAGAGGAGATAGGAGGGGAAAGGAGAGAGTGTGGCTGTGGCTACAAGATAGGAGGGAAGGGAAGAGTAGAAGAGGGAGGAAAGATGGGGAAAGGAGGGAGGGAGGAAATGTGAAAGGAAACCCTAAATTCCTAATTTCTCTATATAAACTCTCCTCCCCTTCATTCATTATCCCCTTCAGATTGCAAGGCTTATCTATCAACCTACCATCCAAAACATTTCTATGTATGTTGTTATTGTTTTCTTAATAACAATTCAAATTCTCTCTTCAAGTTTTAATTTTTTGAGTGGAAATAAGAGAGAGAGAGAGAGAGAGAGAGAGAGAGAGAGAGAGAGAGACAGAGAGAGAGAGAGAGAGAGAGAAGGGGAAGAGAGACGGGAGACGGAGAGAGAGAGAGAGAGAGAGAGAGAGAGAGAGAGAGAGAGAGAGAGAGATAGAGGGAGGCAAGGAGGGAGGGAGGGAGGGAGGGAGGGAGAGAGAGAGAGAGAGAGAGAGAGAGAGAGAGAGAGAGAGAGAGAGAGGAGGGACGGAGAGAGAGAGAGAGACTCAAAGGAGGGAGGGAGAGAGAGACTCAGAGGAGGGAGGGAGGGAGGGAGAGAGGGAGTCAGGAAATCACCTGCTTTTGTGAGAGGTAGGAGAGATAATGGAATAGAAGAGAGGAGGAGAGAGGAATGGAAGGGAAAGGAGGCGATGGGACAGAGAAAGGAGAATGGGAGAGAGTAGGCAATGGAATGAAAGAGAGAGGTAAGGAAAGAGAGGAGGCAATGGAACGAGGAAAGAGGAATGGAAGAGAGGAGGAGAGAGGATTTCTCATTCTCTTCAAATGTCAATTTTACATTTCCTACACGTTTCTATAAAATTTCAAATTTTATTCTTTTAAGAATTCAAAATTTAGAAATTCAAATTAATTTAAAAAAAAATGAGCTTTGGTTAGTTATTCATTAAGGAGGCGACTTCCACTTAAGATAGTTATTAGTTCTTTTTTTTGGGCAAACAAATAGTTATTAATTTTAATGTACTCCAAAAAACTTAGGTCGTTAAACACACACTTATGCTTGTTTAGGATCAAATTAATATTTTATATAAATACAAACTTTAAAATTATATTTTTGGCTTTGTAATATAAGTATTTTTTATTATTAACTAAAAATAATATAAACTCTTTATATAAAATAAACTATGTATTTATATTATATTTATAAACATAGGTTTTTAAAACCTATATATATATATATGTATGTACGTATGTATATATAATTTTTATATAATAAACCATGTATTTGTATTATTCTTAAAAAATTATTATTTTATAAATAGAAACTTTAAAATTATGTCTTAACCTTTTGAATATAAGTAATGATACATCATAATCTATCTTAATCTTATAATCTATATAATTATATGTTGATATTATAATATCTAAAATTATGCCTTGAAGTCTTATTTTATTTGTAATATATTGAATTAAAAATGATTCAAGAGAGAGATATAGTTCGTAGACTCAAGCTTCTACAATGGAATGCCATCATCTTTCATTGTACACTCAACCATTTATAAGCTTGCTTATAGAACATAATATCAACCTCACTTGCCCTTATCTGTTATCTATTGTCACATCACCACACCCATAACATACCCTTATCACTTATCTATCGGCAGTCACATCACCACACCCATAACATACATGCCATGTATCACCAATACATCAACACTTTCCCTTAAGCTCAAAATAAGATTGTAGATGTTAGACTCCTAAAGCATGTTTGAAAGCTGAGATTTGTCCTTTGGGAGTGCCTAAGTAAATATGTCATCTACCTACTCATTTGCCTTTACATAGATCATGTCTATCTCTCCACTTACCACTTTTCCGCTAATGTAGTGGTAGTGTACTTCTATATGTTTTATGTTGGCATGATATATTGGGTTCTTGTTGGGAGGCATAATACTACTGATTTATGACAACACTCTTTTTGCACATGTACAGATTAAATAGATTTAACCTACTCTTAGTTCAAGGAATGGTAGGGACTTTGGGCTAGAGAAAACCTTCCATGGCTATGTGGGCGCCTCCTTCCTGGTACGAGGGAATTTAGGTGGGTGGGTCAACTAAGCTTAACATCAGTTCCACTAATCCACGAGGACCAAGAAGAAATGATCACCCACATCAACAAAATGTGGTTCAAGAGAGATGATGAGAGAGTGTGGTCCCAAAGCTTTGCTAAAATCTAGGACTGTAATGTCCCGTCGGAGAAGCATTCTTGCCTGGTATTTGGATGGCCACCAGAGCCAAAAAGGTTGGCAATGGAAATGGATGGTGTAAACAGTGCAATAGAGCATGGGAAGACATTCGACATTTTTTTTTCAATTTTGTGTTCTCTAGAGAACTCTGGGATCTAGTTCATAGACGTCTCGCTCCCTTACCCCTTAGTTACTCGGTTATCTTGCTCATGGATTCTCGTAATAAGGTGTTTAATAATGTTTTAATGTGGATACTAAAAGTTTATTTAAATTTGTATGCTTGACTAGAAGAACAAAGAGCTAATGTTAAAAAGATCGATCGATTCCACCACCAACTCCAAGAGTGCTCGTCTGCCGCTAAGGAGAGACTTGAAAATGAAGAAACAACTCTGTTGGATCAAGCAATGGCTCTGGCAGATCTTGTCGAAGCAAAAAAAGAAGATTTTTTCCAGAGCAGTCACACCATGGCTCCTGCTTCCACTCTGTCTCTACTTGCATTTTCCCCGGTACCCCCCTCTCAGTACCTTTTTCCTCTCGGCACCTATGGCCACCCAATTGGTCACTACCCCTTACAGCAGCCCCTTCAAGAGGCTTGTTTCACAGGCGGACCCATCCAGTGTATCTTTTTGCTCCCAATTAGTTCTTTATTAAAAAAAAGAACTAATTGGGACCAAAAACTACATTCAGCATTGTGGGCATTCCGTAATTCCTATAAGGTAACTACTGGAATGACACCATTTTGCCTTGTTTATGGATGTGAAGCTATAGTACCAATTGAGTTTAGTGTACCTAGTCTCCAAATAGTAGTAGCTGAGAATAGATTGTCTCTAGTGGAATCGGCGGTTAATCATAGGATTTAGCAATTGTTGAAGCTGGAGGAAGACATGGTGGTGGGCTATGATATTTTAGATGTGATTCAAAAGAGAAGGCAAGCTTGGATAAACATAAAATTAAGTTTGAAGTGTTTTAGAAAGGAGATCTAGTGTTGATGCTTAATTCTAAGTTAGGTCCTCATCTAGGAAAACTTAAGTTGAGATATGATAGTCCTTACAAAAGTATGGAGGGGTTCGGAGAAGGAACATTCAAATTGGAGCCTTGAGATGGCATACTTGATGCTCTTTTTCTGGTTCAATATAACCTGCAATTTGTTGCGTGTAGACTTCCTTGTCTAGATAACCATTGAGAAAAGCATCTTGACATTGAGCTAGTACACATTCCATTTGTTGAGTGTCACTAAGGATATCAAGAACCATATGGAATCCATCTTTGCTACTGGAGCATAAGTCTCATCATAATCTTGACCATATTGCTGTGAAAATCCTTTTGCAACTAGTTTGGCTTTGTATCTTTCAAAACTTCCATCTGGATTTTACTTCACTTTGTATACCTATTTGTTTGCTATGGCCTTATTTCCTAGTGGAAGGTCACATAATTCCTAAGTATTATTCTTGTACAAAGCTTCCATTTCTTCATTCATAGCAGTTTTCCATTCCTGCTTGTCAACTGCAACTTTGAAGTACACTGGCTCTTCTGTAGCCATGATGGTAGTCATAAGAGCATAGTTGGTGGTCTCAACATGAATTGCTTTGCCTTTCTGATCATATGTCAATCTGGCTGGAGGTCTACTTTCCCTAGTAGTCCGATTGAGTTGCTGTGGTTCTTTTTGGGGTGCTTCTAGCAATTCTTGCTCTTCTTCATTAACCTTTTCTGTAGATGATTGGATAATCAGTGTGTCTATCTCCTGTGTATTTGAGGCTTTCCATTATGATTCCTCATCAAAGATTACATCTATGGAGATAATGACCTTTTGATTGATGGGATCATACAGCTTGTATCCTTTACTTTCTTTAGTGTAGCCAACCATGATGCATTTACGTGACTTTGTATCCAAATTTTTGCGATGATTGTCATGTATGTGGGCATATGCTATGCAACCAAATATGCGGAGATGCCCAATGCATGGCTTGTGTCTAGTGAATGCTTCATAAGGTGTCATACCTTGAATTGGTTCTCAATCAGAAGCCGATTAAGCAAGTAGTTTGCAGTGGCTATTGCTTCTACCCAATATTGATTCGGAAGATTCTTCTCATTGAGCATTGCTCTAGCACTGTCTGATAAAGTACCATTCTTCCTTTTAGCTCTTGCATTTTGTCAAGGAGTATCTACACAAGTTAATTGTCTTTGAATGTCGTGACTTTTGCAAAAGTTCATGAATGCTGAAGATATGTATTCACCTCCTCTATCTGATCTCATGACTTTGATCTTTTTGCCTGTCTTGTTTTCTACCATGGCTTTGAATTCTTGAAATTTGTAGACTTCAGATTTCTCTTTCAAAAAGTAGACCTAACAATATATGCTGTAGTCATAGATGAAAGTCAAGAAGTAAAGTGTACCATTGATGCTATGGGTCCGGGCATAACCCACACATTTGTATGTATCAAATAAGAATACCTCTTGCTCGAGAGGTTCTTCTACCAAAATTGGTTTGCTTTTGTTTTTAGAAGCAGCATGCTTCACAAACTTTTCCAAGAAACTGAAGCTTTGGAATTCTAATTGCCATATTTTAATTTCTGAGTTCTATAAAGCTTTTGAATTTGACATGTCCATATCTCTTGTGCCATTTTGCAAAAAGTGGCATCTGTTGCAGTCGAGCTGACATGGCATGCAAATTTGGTATTGAAGCTAGCATTCTAAACAAGCGTCCTTCCTTAACTACTTTTCCTACTAGCTGATATCCACTAGATTTGACTTTGATCATGCATTCATCTCCATCAAAGATGACTCAGTAGTTGTGTTCCGTCATTTGACCAACTGACAAGAGGTTCTTGCTGAGTTTTGGAACATAGAGATCTCTCCCCAATCCTTTTGTACCACAATGAAATTGTTCATGGGGACAATGCCTTTCCCTTGAAATGTATTATGTGCCATGTAGATGACATTATTTTGTCCTTCTAATGGTTTCATCTTTATGAACCATTCCTGATGTTTTGTCATATGAGATGATGCACCGTTGTCGATGTACCAAGGATCTTGATCTGGTTGATCAACTTGATAATTGCATGAAATTGCAAAATCAATGTCTAGATACACTATTTCAGTCTTCTACATATCCTTGCTTGTAAGAAACATGTTCTTAGGTTCATTGGCATAATGACTGTGATTTGAATGTCCACCGTGAGATGATTTTCTCTTCCTTGAAAATTCCCTCGATTTTTGCTGGATTGACCGCCTTGGTCATACTGCTTCTTGCGGCAATCTCTTTCATAGTGTCCAAACTTATGACAGTAGATGCACTGGATGATTGACACGTTGGTGGACACATTCCCTTGTCCTTGGAAGCTTCCTCAATTGGATTGATTTCCTCTTTGCTTCTCTAGAATGATCTACCTCTACCTTTGCCTTTGTTGCTGTCTGAAGCTATGGATGTTGACCTTTGCGTGCGTGAATGGCTTGCGTCTTGAGTTCTTCACTAAGTAAAACTGATTGGAGCTCTTCTAGTGTTGGAATTTGCCATTGAATGGAAATACTCTAGACTAGATTCTTGAATCCCTCTCCTAGTCCATTTAGAATGACTTGAACCATTTTCGCAGGATTCAGGGTCTCTCTTGCTACACTGCAAGTTGATTGTTGTAATCTTTGATTTTGTAAGCATGACTGGTTTCATTGCTATTGCGGAAACTCTAGTTTATTTTCTCAGTGTGAGAATCCTGGAAGTGTTCTTGGACTCATATGATAACGAAAATGAGAGAGAGGGAGAGAGAGAGAGAGGAGTGCACACGATATAGCTACCTGTACACTAAGTGTATTGACAATGAACATGAAGATATACATGTGAACCCCTTAGGGTTAGGGTTAGGGTTTGCCCCTATGCCCTATGTGGATAGTGCAATTTACACTATCTTTAACACCCCCTCTTAAATTGCACTGGGTAAGTAGAGGGTGCATGTACAAGACCTTTTTGTGGATTTTGTTTGGTGCATATGCTAGCATCCAAAACTGAAAAGAAATCAGAGTAGTATGTGCATATGTGAGCACAGTGACTACGAAGCAGAAGCATGTACAATGAGTACAACTTACGATCCTGTACATATCGTGGATTTCCCCCTCTTTAGTTGTGGGTCATCCTTCGCCTTTGGGAATAAAACCCAGAAGATAGGCTGAAAGGAAGAGGAAGGAAATATGGAGAAAGTCAAGTCCACCTGGATCAAAGACTAGTCGATCAAAAGATGACTGCGTGAATGTCTGCATGTATGGCTGCGTACTAAACATGTCATGAGTCATCGTGAACTGTGCAGTTGCTCTAAAGAAGAGGCATCCGGATGTGAGGCTAGTCGATGTAGCTATGGAGATGTGATCCGGTAGGTTGTAACATATGAGAGTGTCACCAACCCAAAAGAACTGACAGCAATGTGCAAGGTATGCTGTAGTAGAAGTATAATCTCTGTCCAATGATGCGGTGTCGAAGAAGACCGCATATTCGATGTGGACAGAGTGATCCAAGGGCTGAAAATCTAGGGTCAAAGGTGCAGGTGTGATACACTACTCTGCTGAAGAAGAAGCCCATAAAACTGACAAGGTATGGAAACATGTCAAACCTATATTTTCAATTGTCATGAGTTGAAGGTCGTCTGCTGTGTGCATGGCTAAACATCCATCGGCATGGGATGTAGCATCTGTCATATGCTCATCGAGAAGGAGCTGATAGTGTAAAGGCCTAGAAGCCTCGAATACAACTAAGAATGCATAAAATGTCCCTGAAGCGAATGAGGTGCCGAATGCTGATGTAGGGACTGATCTATAATCTTGGATCCAACCACTGATCTACATCAAGTATGGACAAAATACGACAGCCATAAGTGCATGATGAAACACTGAGTCTCCCCAGGTTGCGCTATGGCTGAACTTGATGATGTCTACTGCACTGGAGCCGTACTGATGCATAAGTATCCTCATACTGAGGAATGATCTACTGATCGAAAGTGGTGGTCATAACTGGATCCAAGGATGCAATGCGGCATGAGTGAGCCGATGCTGAAATGTCCTGAAGACTAATCTGTTGATCTGAACTGCTAAAGGGAACTGAGCCCAAGGTATGCTCTATGTCAGAGGTGAAAGCATCAGTGATGGATGCTAGAATGGAATCACCTGAAGAGCTAAATGCACTGGGGCATATATCTCTGCATGCGGCAAAAGATGTGAGTGCCTCATGCTGAGGACTTACTTGCTAAATAACTGCATGATCATAGGTGAACTCCTGCTCAATATCTGTATCTGTGGCTAAGGATGGAGTTAGATCCATGCATGAGGGTGATGGCTGTACATCATTGAAATCAAGCTGAGCTGATGTAGATGGGACTGCCTCGTACTGAGGACTTACCGTCAAATATGCCTCATGCTGAGGGCTTACTGCGGAATGTGCCTCATGCTGAGGGCTTACCAAGAAGTGTGCCTCATGCTGAGGACTTACCAAGGAATGTGCATGATAAAAAACTGCGGGTTGATCCATGCTAACATCTAAGGCATCTGTAATTGCATTTGATCTGTCAAGGCCAATGAGGCTAGAGTCTGCATCATAGATTGGTACATACCCTGTGGCAATGAATGGTCGAAGTAGGTCTCTTTCCACTCATGGATCTCGTCCGAAGTCATGACCAGTGTATCATCAACGAAGTGATGTGGATAACTCCATGCTGGAGGCGGTCTAGTGCTCTGTGCAAGAGGCTTACCCATGTACCAGCGAGAGTGTCTACCCATGAGAACACTATAAAGGAGCTGCCACTAGGGGGATTACCCTAAACTATCAGAACCAAGTCATGTGAGAACTGATGTGTGTGCCAAGGATCAAGCCTGTAGGAAAGTGATGACAACTGTGTGTCGGGAGTAGCCAAGAGGCTATACAAGGCTGATGTATATGTACGGAAACCAATGCCAAAAAATAGTCAACAAATGTGAAGTCATACATGGGTGGCATGTGTGCGTGCAAAGGTGCAACAATCTTGAATCCGAGGAGGAAGATCACTCTGCCAAGTGTCACACTAAGTGATGAAGTGCCAAATGCCAAGAGGACTGAACTGGTGTCAGATGTGTGAAAGTGAATACCGATGATAGATCCGATGGGACTGACGCCGGTGGGAACTAATCGGGTAATGTGGCAATGGCTGACTTGGCTTGGTGGAGTTGGATCTCCTCTATGGTGATGCTAGTCTATAGCTAGACTACATGTTGACGTGATAAATGCAGCAAATGAATTTTATCTTGATTCATTTTAAGTGCTGGGTATGTTGCAAAGGATCAGGTGGTTCCGATGATGAGGATTAATGTTGTTGACCTGTGGAAAACTCATAATACAAATTTGAGGTGCTCACTACGTAGAGCACAAGCTTGCGATCATTTTTGCTTTTTGGATCACCTCCAAATTCCCCCTGGATCAAAAGTTATGGCTCTCAGAAGGATGGCCAAATTTTGATCCAAGGAGGGGGTCCAAATTGATGATCTGGCCTATGGTGATGTGGCAGACTGGTGATCACATGCAGAATACAACTGTGCCTATGAAGAGGCAACTGTTCCTGTCTGGCAATCTGTGTGCTGAGGTGGTACATGGTGACTGTGCTACTGAGGTGTCCCATGCTGATGTGGTAGGCTGACATGTCATTGCTGACTGGATAGCGAACTACAGATGATGTGGCATGTGCCATGTGTCAAGATGGCATGGAAGCTATGACTAATTTGATTACTGTTAAAACCTAGGGTCACAGTGACCTAATCCAGGTTGAACCTTACATGCCACGTGGAATTTTGTCAAACCTTAGGTCTAAGGTTTGTAGCGATTTTTGACGCGGCAACGATGACAACGGGATGAGCATCTACACTGATGTAGGTGCGATGCAGAGGCTCGTTAGAGCCGTGATGGAAGGTCATAGAGGAGCGCCATTTGCAGATGAGGCACCCTGAGGGAGCCGATCGTTGATTGCATCACTGTGGACATAGATGGACTAGTTGGAATTGGCGGTTGAGGGTAGAGGCTATGAATTGGCCTTTGAGCTTAATGTCGAGCTGTAGACACTGTAGAGAAGTCATTGTGGCTGAGTAGATGCTATTTGGAGGTGTCGACTGCTCCTTGTCCGTCGCTGCTGGAGCTCGCTTTTGCATAGAGTAGGTTGAGGGAGCCGTTGATAGAAAACTCGAGAGGGGGAAATAACCTCTCATAAAACTCTCTAAGTTCCTCTCAAGAAAACCTTACAAATCTCTCAAAGAAATCTACGAAGTTTTAGAACACCATAACTTGACCTCCATAAAGCGGAATGGAGAGATTTTAGATCCAAAATGGAGAGGAGAAGGGGCTCTATGATGAGAGCTAGCTGAGAGATGAAGATGCCTCATGAAAGAGGGCTTGTTGCCTTGACGGAACAAGGGCTTGTGCCTTGACGGAGCAAGGGCTTGACTCTCTCTCGATGGAAATCTCTCTCAATGGAAGATGCCTCATGCAAGGAGGGCTTGACACTCATGAAGGGAGTGGAGCACCATTGGCTTTGATACCATGATAATGGAAATGAGAGAGAGGGAGAGAGAGAGAGGAGTGCACACGATATAGCTACCTGTACACTAAGTGTATTGACAATGAACATGAAGATATACATGTGAACCCCTTAGGGTTAGGGCTAGGGTTTGCCCCTATGCCCTATGTGGATAGTGCAATTTACACTATCTTTAACATCATAGAGAGCTTTATTTAATGATTTATTCAAATTAATTGATGGTTGTGCATTACCCCCCTTCATAAGTTGTCATTTTTTTCACTCTTGGGCGTGGAATTACCCCCTTGTGATTTTTTGCATTTTTTGGTATTTTTTACTTTAGATTCTGGATGGAACTTTTTGTTCCTAGTAGGTAAAGTGATAACAAGCCAGGGAGCACATGCATTACTTGTCTTCCCAAATTAAGCTACATTGTTCTAACATGTGGTTTATTTAGATGGTGGCCAGATAAGTGGACCTGGACATCGGAACCTGGAATACCTGATGGATTCGAGACCTTTTTCCAATATTGTGATCCTTTTTCAAACTCAATATTATTATAATTGCTAAAATTTCTCATGTTTTTGCAAACTCTCAATTTGTTGCAATTCTTAGTTTAGATGTCTCAAATATGTTGTCCTTGTCTCAATTTTTATCCAAATTATGGAATTAATTGTATGGCTCAATTATTGATGGGACTATTAAATCTAAAAAAGTGCGGGAGTGGCAGGGAGGGAACGCACAACCTCAGTGGATATCATGGAATTGCCCTTAGCTATCATGGTCACCACTGATGTTGGAGTCTTTGTCCCTCCCAAAATGGATCCGATACTGGTGGTAACAGTGGACTCACCTGGCGCAACCACGTCATGGTCACTATCATTCATGGCAACTCTAGAGTGCTTGCCACTATTGTAGCACATGTTGTGGCTCTTGGGTTGCTCACTCGTGGAGCGCCTACTACCCAAGAGTCTGGTTATGTTGAGTTGGGAAGTGGTAGAGGGGAAACAAGGGGCACCGTGGATGGTTAGAAAGAGGCACGCTTGAATTGGGAGTCTTGGGCTGAAATCAGCTACCACCTTCATTGTTTGGCCTCCGCCTCTTTGTTGGTGTAGCTTGATCCGTAGACCTTTAGGTACCAAGGCTAGCATCATTGTTGTGATGTGTAGAGGGATATCTGTCTCATCTATGATAAGGGAGAGGAGGTTTAGCACTTGACCCACATTCGTATTGATCGCTAGCCCCTTTGATGTGCTGACTTTGCCACTCGAGATTCTTCCACCTAGAGCCGCTCCTTCAAGATGACTGCACTTGCAATTGGTTGGGACTCTACAAGAGTCATAAACCCTCATGTGCATGGAAATTGTATATGTATTTATTTGGAAGAAAAGAGACTCCAGCACCCATCAGTAGTCTTTGTAAACTAGCATGTTATTTTGATTACTGAGGCGATATTCACCTCAAATGCCTCCATCGCCCTTGTGTGGGCCTCATTTCACACAAATTCACTCGTATCTTCACGCAGTGACCTCCGATTAACGATTCGTCTGCACTGCCATAGTTCCCTACACATGTAGGATAATCTTAGGCACATTATTAACACGAAACTTGCTACACAAACTAACACCACTCTAATTCTCCCAACAAAACTTCATCCACACCCGCACTTGTGGCAGAGATACCCTTGGCAAATCTTGCCCAATTTGCATGCAGCTACATTCCGGCCAATGCCTCCAACTCCAATGCTCGCCAATTTTGCATTCAACTCCGCTGCAACCACCGCCCTCACCAATCCTCTACCCCAAATCCCCCCGTGAGATTTAATCACTCCCTTTAACTCCTCCACGCCATGCCCCAACATGGCTGAACGCCGTCGTGACAATAATGGGGATATCGACCTCGATGTAGAGGCTGACAATTTCTTTAATCGAAGAAATAATAACAATCAAGGCATACGCCCCTTGGGAAAACAAGAACTTCCCAAATATAATGGTAGGGGAGATCCAACCTGATTCCTCCAGCATTTTGATGCCGCATGCTGAGTAGGTGGAGATCAATTCCATGAAACCAAGGTGGCTTGGTTTCCCATGGCCTTAACTGATGAAGCGTCTGAATGGTACCTAGAACTTCTAGTGGAAGAGCATGCCACATGGGACCTACTTCAAATAGAATTTAAACGACGCTTTCAAACGGAGAGGCTGCAAGATGATCCTGCTCTCCAACTAAGCAAGATCGAACAAGGCCATCAAGGAGATGTACGCATGTACCTGGGTAAGATGAAAAGATTAATCGCCAAATATGACCCACGCCCAGATGCAAAGTACCTCACGGCATGGTTCATTACAGGACTAAGAAAGAAAATCCGAAAGGATATGAAAAAGATAAGCAGCTATGAAACATTCAGTGCTGCTCATGTGGCTCATGTGGCAACCATTGACATCGAGGATGGCATGACCGACTCAGACACTAGCAGTGATGATGACAAATCTAGTGTGCGAGATAAATGCTCAAAAAAGGGCAAATCAAAGTCCATTGCCGAAACATCAAATAAAGATCGCCTAGAGGCTATGACCTTGAAGCTGAAAGAAGACATGATGCAGGCCATGGAACAAAAACTTCACTTGTCTCAGCCGCCAACTCAGACATATGCACGGTGAGAAAATGTCTGATGTCCACATTGCATGGCCAATCATATAGCAAATGAGTGCCCAGACCTGAGAGCCAGGATCACTGCACAAGCAAATCCACCACCAAGGTTGTGGTGCCATATCTGTGTCATCGGTGGCCATGATGAAAATAGTTGCATCTTCAACATGCGTAACAACCCACCTTGACCTCAACAATACCAAGTGGCACCCATGCCGTCTAGGCAGCTAGCACTTGCAGAAGCACCCCCAGCTTCGACGCTAATCCTCTTTCCATTCGGACACAAGTCCCACAACTACTCAAGAATCCAAATCCACTACCATATCCAAGAGTACCAAATCCAGCTCCTCAGGTAGTTCCAATACATCAATTACAAGCCGAGAAAGTAGACTCGCCATTTGAGTATGAAGCAGAGTACCCAGTGTACTATATAGAAGGGGTAGAGGGTCTAGTACTAGTTTATGCAAATCAAGTACGTCCCAACACATATCATGCACCAATCAAGTGATACGGTTGTGGAGAAAATCATCGGATCGCAGAGTGCCCTCATCGTGGTAGCCTAGCTACTTTCCAACCACTCTACAGAGATTGTGGCATAGGACATGCCTGTATGGATTGTCCCATGAAAAATAAGGTCCCATAACAACAGAGGTTAAGCCTGACATCCCAGTTGGCATCATTGGGGTGGACCATCAAAGTTTGGGTCCAGCAAGTGTAATATCACAACCTATAAATGTAATTACACACCAATAGAAAGAGGGCACCAAGGACCCTAACATTCCAATCCAACCAAAGCGACTTTTTAAAAAGAAAGCACAAGTGCCTCCACCTCCGCCAAGCAATGAGCAGCCGAGCTCATCCACATCAACTCACGAGCCTTAAATAAAAGAAGCTCCATACCCAAATGTAGAGGTCGAGAAGGCTCGTTTTCAGGCACTTCATCAATGGGTACAAAAGGAACAAGCTCAATTCGAGGCTAAGAAACAAGTTCAAGACCCAATCCATGACTTGGCCCCACAGAGTATTGATACTGTACTCGAGCCTCTGTTCCAACAACAGACTCCACAACATAATGTACCGCCATGTCAACTTGAAGGAGCGGCACTCTCTAGCATCTTGAGTTGCTCTGTGTCAATTCCCATCGGAATCCTCCTACAGAATTGTCCCAATCTCTGGGAGAGTTTCAAAGGATGGATTGAACTCGCCAATCCCCCTCCACCTATGAACGACATCGAAGATATCCCTGTGCGGATGGGTGAGAGAGATGACATATGCAACATTATCGTGCCTTTGATCCATAAGGCATATAATGAAGTCCAAGCCATAGTGGATGGTGGAGCAGGTGTAAATGTCCTATCAAAGGAGCTCTACGAAGAATGGGTCTCCCACCAATGCAAAAGGCTAATTTTAACATACGCCTTGCCGATGGTTCAACCCCTTGGGAATAGTGAATGGCATGTCCACAAAGATCACAGGATTGCACTTTTCCCTTCAATTCACAATCTTGAATCTCCCCAAAAAATCCTATCAAATCTTACTGGGACGTCCTTGGTTACGGGAAGCATCAGTCCTCCATGATTGGGGAACTGATAGATTGACAATCCAGAATTGCGACACCACAGATAGGGTGAATGTGGGGATGAGAGCTATTAAACCAATTGTTCCTAGAGTGTTGGATGACACATCTTCAACAACAATCTCAAGCAAATCAACTCCCTTGCAACAGCATGCCATAGCAGGTGACTCACAAAGCAATGTCAATAACTGGATACAAACATTGGCAACCATTGACAACTGCCATTCATTAGACCCCATCTTCTCACAGATAGATGCTAAGGCACTACAGGTAGATCCTCCACTTGCACATGAAGAGCCAATCGATCTAGAGATGCCATTCTTTATGGCTGACCTCGAGTGGGATAATGAACCTGAAAAAGGTACCCATACCAATGATGACTCCAATTTTCCTTGGGACCTTGAAACAGAGGCTGTGAATGCTGAAATTGAAGATCAAATCTTTGATAATGACAGCCATTCTACATGCCCTAATGGCAGTCGAGCTCCCTAAAGTTGAACCTCTCCCAAAAGTTGAACCTCCACAGTTGAATAACAGCAGAAGATCCCACAAGAAAGCTGAAGGAGGAAATCGCAGAAAAGCCAAGGCCAAGCACTTCAATGAATTCGAATGAGTCCAAACAAGGATCGTCAAATTGGACCTTGCCAAGTCAACTCCCTCAAAATCAGAACCACCGCCTCTTGAATGGTCCTGTGAGGGACTGGAAGGAGTATGCGCAGTGAATGAACCCTTACTTGGAAACACCTTACCAGTGGAAAAGTTACCCCACAGTTCCCAACGTAAGAAGTTTCGAAAATATAAGCCACATGCACGGATGAAGCTCGATCAAGAAGCTCGATCAAGAGACTTCAGAAAAAGAAAGTCAAGAAAAGCCTAACAAATTAGTAAATGCAACTATGCCACCCAGTACACATGACACATGTTAGGCTAGTTCAACACCATCAGAGGCCGATCTTCGAGAAGTGCCGGAATACTTCAAGAATTACACAAGTGGTAGTGTGCCAATAGCAATGCCAAGACCACTAAGAGAATCTGAAGTTCAAGAAACCGATAGCATTAGAGAAACTCCAATCTATGAGGGACCAGCCAAAACATGCACAATAAACCTAGCCTTTGAAGGGAAGGAAGAAAAATTGGTTTTTATTGGGAAACAGCTTCGACAAGAAGATGAAACCAAACTCAAAGCACTCCTAATGGAATACCATGACTGCCTAGCATGGTCATACAAAGAGATGAAAGGAATTTCACCAGAAGTGGCAATACACACGATACCTATAGGGGAGGGTGCTCACCCTAAGCTATGTGGAACTTATTGCACAAATCCTAAATATGGCACCATGGTTTATGACGAGCTAGATGGATATCCTCGTCCTGGTTGTCTGGGAAGGGATCATCCTCCTCCAATTGATGCGGCTATTCTGAGAAGACCACATCGCGACTTACAATTACCTTCTTGGTTATAGGGTTATAGAGACGGTAACCCTTTGCCTCTTCACTATAGCCCAAGAAAATACACTTCCGGCTCTTCGGTTCCCATTTGGTCTTGGTAGCATCAGGGACATGCACAAAACAGTCACATCCAAAAACTCTGAAATGTGCAGCTGAAGGTTTCTTACCATAAAAGGCTTGCAGTGGAGTCATCCCGTTC
Source organism: Dipteris shenzhenensis (assembly GCF_047967505.1). Classification (NCBI taxonomy): domain Eukaryota; kingdom Viridiplantae; phylum Streptophyta; class Polypodiopsida; order Gleicheniales; family Dipteridaceae; genus Dipteris; species Dipteris shenzhenensis. The sequence continues at coordinate 37,074,599 of NC_141596.1, forward strand.
ACAGCCTTCGTGTAGCTACGATTCAGGATGTAAACTACAGTGTTACATGCTTCAGCCTAGAAAGTCTTTGGCAAATCTTTCCCTTTCATCATACTCCGGCCCATTTCACAGATGACGTGCATCTTGCATTCTGCTACTCCATTTTGCTATGATGTATGTGGCGGGGGTTTCTGCCTCTTGATTCTGTGACTTTTGTAGTAACTTTCAAATTCAGTTGATGTGAACTCTCCACCTCTGTCTGATCTCAACTTCTTCACCTTCCTCCCCATTTCTTTCTCGACCATTACATGCCATTCCTTGAACCTACTAAAAGCCTCGTCTTTAGTCTTCTGGAAGTATATCCACATCCTTCTACTGTAGTCGTCGATCAGCATCATGAAGTAGTAGGAACCACCCAAAGCTTCCGTGACCTCCATCTTTCCACAGAGGTCCGTGTGGACGAGCTCTAGAGGAGCCTTTGCCCTGTTGGCCTCTTTAGGAAAGGGATGCTGATGCTAGTTGCCCATCATGCAAGCTTCACATACATTGGGCAGATCTAAAATTTTTGGTAGGTCTGCAATCATTCCACTTTTATGCATCTCCTTCAAAGAACTAAGGTTTAGATGACCAAACCTCTCATGCCACAGCTTAGTGTTCTTCACATCCACTCGAGCACTGAAAGCTGAGAGTTCGTAAATGTTGTTGCACTGTGTACCTTTACCAACGACCTTTCCTTGAAGATCCAGGATCTGTGCACCATTCTTATCGAATTGAACTTTGAGGTCCTGATCCGTGATCGCAGAAATGGACAACAAGTTCCTCTTGATATCTGGTACATAAAGAACATCGGACAACTATTTTACAACTCCATCTAACTTGAGAGCAATCGTACCTTTTCCTTTTGCTAGACATTTTGCATCATTGCTGACTACTACCAGGATGTCATTCCCTATCGGCTGTAGACAGGTATACCAATCCTTCCGACTGGTCATGTGGCATGATGCACCACTGTCAATGATCCACGGTTCATCAGCAGGTACATGAACTGCCTCCATGCAAATCTCCTCAATTGTGATGAACAGCTCTACTGGTACTACCTGTGCGCTGTTGCTGGACTCTTTCTTTACTCCGTTCTTCTCATCTGCAATCTTCTTTCGGCACTCATTCTGCTTGTGCCCTGCCTTGTTGCAATAGAAGCACTTGATCTTCTTCTTTCTCTTTTTATCATCAGAAGAAGATGGGTTACTAGAGTCCTTACCCTTACCTTTCTTTGATCTGGTCCAGAAAGGCGAATCTTCTCTAGTCCTCATCTTTTGATGCATCTCCTCCTCCAAAAGCATCGTGCTAAAATCCTCAAAGTTGAGGGGTGGATTTTTGTTCTATGTATTCAGCGCCGTAACAAGACTTTCGTACTTTGGTGGGAGAATCCGTATGCAGCTTCATGCTAGATTCTCACTGGTGATGGTGATGCCAATCGCAGTCATCTGATCACGCAGATTCTTCACCCTGGTGATGAACTTCTCTGCCGCTTCAGACTCAGACAACTTCTCATTCGCGAGTTGAGTCTCTAGATTCCGAATTCGTGTCTGATTCTTGGTCTCGTACTGATTTTTCAAGACCGTCCATGACTCCTCCGCTATGGTGACATGTTGAATTAACGCCATGACGGAATCACTAACACTGCAGACAATAGAACACAATGCATCTACATTTCTTCTTGTCCACGCGAGAATCTCATCCGCAGTTGGTACTATTTGTTGTCCTGCATTGGCTAGATCTGCGGTCTCGCAGCCAGCCTCATGTCCACCCTAGTAGTAGTGTCCCAAAGCTCGTATGCGCTTAGGATGGTCTTCATCTTGGACTTCCAGTGTGGATAGTTAGAGCCATCCAACTTTCCGCTTTCGCCGAACAGTGGGATTCAGAGTCTTGCGGGCTGGGCCATCTCTCACAATCTGCTCGCAAACAAAAACACACTACCAAATCTTCTTGCTAGAGTCCAGGCTCTGATACCATGTAAGAAAATAATACAACGTCTGTGCTCAACAGATAACAGGATCTCGTACGCAAGAGAGAAAACAAGATAGTATGGAGAATCAAAAATTTGATTACTATAGAACTCATACAATAGATGGCGCTGCCTCCCAACCGTGTGCTCCTGTGAAAGAAGCTTCGATGGCATGCTGGAAACAATAGAAGACGGAGGCTAGATGCTAAGGATTCAGGGTTGCTGTAGCCAGTGATGAAATGGGCTTCACGGGATTGCTCTTATATAGCCACTAGTCATAGTCGGTTAGGCTCAATTGGGTGACCGACCCAGTCCACCCAAAACAATCGACTGGGGGTCGGTCTCGAAATAGGCCACCGACCATACGATAGAACCGGTGTGCAAAACAAAGCAACTAACCTACGTTCTTCGTTCGGCCCAGAGCCATCCGAGATCATCTGAGGCTCCAAACGGGCCCTGCAACCCGAGAGTGGGCTGCCCCGAGAAATGCTCCATCTACCCTTAGTGCAGTCAACCAAGGGATGCCTTCCTGCACTTGCATGTAGCCTAGTTGGTGGTGTGCCAACTCTATCTGAAGCCGTCCAGCCATCAGGCCACACATGGCCCCCATCTGGTGTCCAACAAACTAGGACCTACTAGATAACCGAGCTACTCAAATGCCTTCTCCTCATATGGGGGGGCTTACAAGTAGAGTTAGCTAGTTCCTGCGTAGTTACACAAGAGTGGAGCATTGATATCTAACAGTTCCCTCTCCCTCTAGTATAAAGAGTCCCATTGTATTTTCCCCTCCAAAGTTTTCCCCCCCTCCCCCCCCCTTTTTTTACCCCCCTCTTCAAAATGTTGCTCTTTATCTCCCCTCTTTTGTCTATATATTTATTATTTCCCTTTTTAAATCTTAGTGTAATTAAACACTCTCATTATCACTTTATTCCTCGCTTTTCAAATTTTATTCTTAACCCTTCTTAAGATTTTATTTGATTATCTGGAAAAAGTTGTTTCTTATAGTCCTTATCCCATCAAAGACCTTACTCCCCCCCCCTTTTTTTTTCATTTTCTTTACTTTATATTTAAAAACATTTCATCTTCTTTGATTTTTTCTTCTCAGATTACCTTTACTTATATTAATTTTTTCTAAACCATTCCTTAACCCTCCTTTCCCAATTACTTATATTAATTTGTGTTAAAATTCCCCCTCCCCTCCTTTTTTTCAAAGGTTCATTATTTTCTCTCCTTAACCTCTAGACTAATATGTTAGATATCAATGCTCCACTCTCGTGTAACTACGTGGGAGCCAGCTAACTCTACTTGTAAGCCCCCTATATGAGGAGAAGGCATTTGAGTAGCTCGGTTATCCGGTAGGTCCTGGTTTGGACACCAGATGGGGCCATGTGTGGCCTGATGGCTGGACGGCTTCAGATAGAGTTGGCACACCACCAACTAGGCTACATACAAGTGCGGGAAGGCATCCCTTGACTGACCGCACTAAGGGTAGATGGAGCATTTCTCCGGGCAGCCCACTCTCGGGTTGTGGGGCCCGTTTGGAGCCTCAGATGATCCCGAACGGTGACCATAGGTTAGTTGCTCTGTTTTGCGCACCGGTTCTATTGTATGGTTGGTGGCCCGACTATTTTGGGTGGACTGGGTCAGTCACCCAATTGAGCCTAACCGACTACGACTGGTGGCTATATAAGAGCAAGCTCGTGAAGCCCATTTCATCACTGGCTATAGCAACCGTGATTCCTTAGCATCCAGCCTCCATCTTCTACTGTTTCTGGCACACCATCGAAGCTTCTTTCACAGGAGCGCACGGTTGGGAGGCAGCGCCATCTATTGTATCAGTTCTATAGTAATCAAATGTTTGATTCTCCATACTATCTTGTTTTCTCTCTTGCGTACGAGATCCTATTATCTATTAAGCACAGACGTTGTATTATTTTCTTACATGGTATCAGAGCTTGGACTCTAGCAAGAGGATTTGGTAGTCTATTTCTGTTTGCGAGCAGATTGTGAGAGATGGCCCAGCCCGCAAGACTCCGAATCCCACCATTCGGAAAAAGCGGAAAGTTGGACGGCTCTAACTATCCTCTCTAGAAGTTCAAGATAAAGACCATCCTAAGCGCATATGAGCTTTGGGACACTGCTACTGGGGTGGACGTGAGGCCGGCCAGATCCAGCCAATGCAAGACAACAGATAGTACCAACTGCGGATGAGATTCTCGCGTGGATAAGAAGAAATGCAGATGCACCGTGTTCTATTGTCTGCAGTGTTAGTGATTCCATCATGGCGTTAATTCAACATGTCACCACAGTGGAGGAGGCATGGACAGTCTTGAAAAATCAGTACGAGACCACAAATCAGACACAGATTTAGAATCTGGGGACTCAACTCGCGAATGAAAAATTGTCTGAGTCTGAAGCGGCAGAGAAGTTCATCACCAGGGTGAAGAATCTACACGATCAGATGACTGCGATTGGCATCACCATCACTAGTGAGAATCTAGCACGAAGTTGCCTACCTCGGGGGGTCCATCTAGGAAATGTAAGTATACTATGAGAGTTCAAAATGACGGGTATTTTAATTCTCAAGACTTACAGAAAAATATTTATAGCAGGGGTAATTTTATACACTGTTTTAAAATTGACAGGTAGGGTGTGTTTATTCTCAGATCTAAATTAAAAGTTATTTTTTAAATATTGTTTCATCTAGGATGATGTGTAAGAGTAGTCACAATTTGTTGATGGGTGACTCAAAATTTTAATGTGCTGACTACCCCTCGCAGTCATGATAAGTAGATATTGGTGTTGGATTGATCCAACTGTGGTCTCTCAAGTTCTCCTCAAGTTCTAGACACTCCACAGATCATCTTGCATGGCGATCAAGATCTCACCGATGTTAGCCCCATAAGAAATTCCTCCTCGACCAAAAATATCAACTAGACCCACAAGAAGATCATCATGAAGTCATTGGTAGTGTGGAAGGTGGGGCCCTCCATGCCATCCCATCGACTAAAAACTTCACAAAGAGAATCAAAGAAGCTGCCAGGTCTATTGGGTCAAGGATGGAGAAGAGATTTGATTTTTTTAGATATGCCTATAAAGTTTTTGCTCAAAGTTTTTGCTCACTAATCGGGGTGAAGAGAGGAGATAGGGTTTGGGTAGGAAAACAAAAAGCATTTGTAATTGTAGTAAAGAATCAAATACCTCAAGCTTTGTGGCTTCAAGAATTGAATTGTGGCCTGGATGAGAATTCCTACATGCATCACAAATAAGATATTTCTACTCATATCAGAATACTCTTGGATAGATAGCCAATTGGGCAAGAGGGTGAGGTGAGAGCCATGTTGAGGTCGAAGGGGTTGCTAGCTACATTCATTTGTGCGTTGAAATCTAAGAAGGGGATTATCCAATACTGGGAGGGGTGCTAGTCATCAAAGTGTGTGACAGAGTAGAAGGTGAGACCTTCGGAGTGCATCCGCATCACATAGGAGGAGTCATTGCTCCAAAGCTCCATACCCTCATAGAAAAAGATCCCTGCGATGATTGTATCGGTATGCTCCTCAGTGTTAGAAAAAAACCATCATTTAGTGTATTCTGAAGTGGTAAAAATGGCAAAAAACTGTCGTAAGTGGTGAGAAGCAGGTTATTAAAAAGGATAAAATTTTATGGCAATCTCGACTTTAATGATATTTAAAAGATATACCTTGAAAATCAAGGTTAGATTAATAAGCTCTCTTTGGAATACCGGTTAATGTTGATAAAGCACTTTATAAACTAAAGGTTATATAATATATTCTTATTTTTATATAATATTAATAAAATTTAAACAAATTAATCCATGTGGCTTGCATAATAACCCTTGATCAAACAGATCAACTTAGATTTCATCATCACCGTTGATTGCTTGTTAGATGTGTGGTTGTCATCTCTTATCCTTTAGGTCTCCTCCACTCTTTTCTCAAACTTTGCTCTTGCTTTCACATCATGCTCTTAGCTCGAGCACTTGCCACTGAGTGCCACCACCATCAATCTCCAGTTCAAAGAAAGCCCCAACTTGTTTGCAGTTTTGACGACTCACGACTCGTCACTAAAGACTGAAGACTCAAGTCACTCAACAGCAGCCAGGTACTTTCATTGAGCAGTCATTTGGAATCTGTATTCTGGAAATTGGTTGAAGGTTCTTCTAAGTTCTATGCCCCCCTTCCCTAGAAAATGGAAACCTACGAGCTTCCCAATTCCTTCATGTGTGATCCCCTCAACTCAAGCTTCAGCGTGAACAGCCTGTTGCCTTAGTACGTAGTATTTGTAGGTTACTGTTGTGCCTCTTGCTCGCCTGCCAAACCTTTAGCTGCATCCTCACCTTGATTAGATTCAATGGGTGCATCGCACACCCCGCCACTATTGATGCCACCCTGCCTTCCACAAAGCCCTTCCACCCCATCGCTGTGCAATGCAACTTTGGTCACTCGACACGTAGTCCTGGGGAGAATAGATCTTGGGGGTCTCAGAGCTGTCGAAAAGCCGCTACGCTTGCATGCGGGATCTGCATCAAATGAAAACATTGATTAGGATTTCACCATTGTCACCTTTTGCTTGGACTCCCCATCTCCTGATGCGACTGCTCCTTTTGGCTCAACCGTGCCTTCGTGGGTGGCTTAATTCTGCACTCCAAGAAATCGTATGGACTCCATGAACTGTGACTCCTTGAGCCTTACAGCTTCTAGAGAATTGTCCATAACTCACCTCCCTCCAATTATACCCAACTTGGAGCACACCAGTGAGACGAATTTGAGCTTTTCGGCAAATTGCACCTATGTCTCTCTGGGTAGCAGCTTGCATCGCCCTCGTCACGCGATTACTTACCTTTTTGCTTTTGCTAGTAACATGGTGGTTGTGTTGGAGTATGGCTGCCATTATAGCAAGTTCTTAGTCTTTCTAACATATATGAATCTAGATAGAAACTGAGCAGCTTTCTGTGTTTCCAGTTGCTAAATTTTCGTTTCGAGGAGAGGGTGGCAGCTAGGTTTGAAGATTATTTGCTCTTTCCCCACTTTCCTTCTGCTCTACTGCTGTGGGCTTTCGATTGCTTGTGACTCTGGCGCAATAGCTGTTGCACAAGTCACATCTTATTGGCCCAAGATCGGGGGATCTTTTTCCAAATGCTGTTGAAACCATCTACTTATTCTCAGAAGTTTTACACTGTGTAGTAATTTTTGGACGTGGGTTCCACTCTCTTTCCCACAAGCGGCTTCTAGAAGGGATTGTTTACACAGATCGCATAATAATCCTTGGTTTGTTGCTTATGATAACTAGTGCGGTCATTTTGCATTGTGACAAGGCCGAAGTGCATGGACTGGTGGCTGAGCTTGAATGTCTTTGAAGCTAGAGGCTCTGGAGTTGTTGGAGAAGCCAGAGGTTTGAGGCACCTAGCTTGCACTTGGAGCTGCTGTTGATGCCCAACTACACAGACCGGTTGAGTTGATGGAGTGGTTGTGGACGTGGGAGATGCGTGTGAAGATTCATTTGAGCCTAGAGTTTGTCATTCAGTTGTAGTGAGGCACTACAACTATGCACATGAGCCGCTTACTATTGGGGGCTTGCTGCTATGGAGTTTTGTTTGTACGCATTGTGGATGCTTGAGAAGGCGTATTGGAGCTGTTTGTTGATGAGGCATGTCGTCAGCTTGCTGCTACTGGAAGCTCAGTTCTCTTCTTGAGCGTGCTACCCCCCATCATGAGGGCTCTACAAAAGCTTTCCATTGTTGTAAGGCTCCTCTATCTAGGGCCCTGTCTACATGGCAAAACAGTAGAACACAATCTGGAGAGTTTTGGAAATTAGTGCCAAAGACCAAAACCGAATCCTAAAGACTGTGAGAAGATTAAAAGTCCCCTGATTATGGATCTGTAGGGCTGCATTGCACACAATCTCTCTTCCCTAGTTGTGGGGTTCCAATGCCAATTTTGTTTGCTCTCAACCATGAAAATAGATGTACCATGTCCCAACGTACTAGTGTACTAACGATATCCAAGCTCACAGCACTCCAATTTCACTCCTGGCTTCACTTTAATCCAGAGGGATCATCATGATAGGGCATCCCTGCCTCATATCAAGTACAACCCTATTTATATCATGATAGAGCAAAATATCAGTACTCAACTCTATTCACACGACTCTGCCAAATAGCATATGGTAGCTAGAAGTCCCCACAGTAATTTCGTTATGGTGAGTTTCAGAACCTGTGATATCCCCATACCTCTACTTAATACTAACTGAAGCATATGGTAGTACATGATGAGGAGAAAGACCTAGACTCAAAAACCTGCATACATTCGGCAATCGGAAGCTATGTTTGATTGCATTGTCCAACTCTAGTCTCCAAGTCTTGCATGCTGATGGGAAATTGTTGAGCAGTATACCAATTTGGGCAAATGATGGATAGGAAAGGGCAGTATCTAGGTGGAATCATAAGGAGACAAAAGGATGGAGATAGCCAAGGAAGACAACTTAGATGTATGGAAAGGAAACGGATAAGGTAGGTGAAAGGGGGAAACAAACAGGTCTACTTAACGTCCACACATGCTTGAAACACTTGCTTGGAATATTTTCTTGAAAGTGACATGATGAGACAAGATTTTAACTTTGGAACTTCTATGAATTTGATATGCAAGAGAGTAGGAAGGTCCTCCAGAAGCTTGGAGGGCCTCCTCCAAGCCCCTCCCTCTTTTCAAATGCAATGATGACTTAAGCTACCACCTCATCTTTTGGAAGATGAGGATGATTGTTGGAGCATATAGCATGCAATAAATAATTTCATGTTTATATATGCCTATGCTTCTTTAGTCTATGCTTCTATGCCATTTATGCTTTATGCTTTAATATTTCTATAGTCTTAGTATGTATTAAGCAATCAAGTCATGCAATGTATAGTATGTAAGCAATCTAGCCTCGGGAGCACTCCGGTCTCTTGACATGGTCTGCAATTCCCCTGGCAGAATGCTTATAGAATCAAGTCATGCAATGTATAGTATGTAAGCAATCTAGCCTCGGGAGCACTCCGGTCTCTTGACACGGTCTGCAATTCCCCTGGCAGAATGCTTACATAATCAAGTCCTGCAATGTATAGTATGTAAGCAATCTAGCCTCGGGAGCACTCCGGTCTCTTGACATGGTCTGCAATTCCCCTGGAAAAATGCTTACAGAATCAAGTCGTGCAATGTATAGTATGTAAGCAATCTAGCCTCAGGAGCACTCCGGTCTCTTGACACGGTCTGCAATTCCCCTGGCAGAATGCTTACAGAATCAAGTCGTACAATGTATAGTATGTAAGCAATCTAGCCTCGGGAGCACTCCGGTCTCTTGACACGGTCTGCAATTCCCCTAGCAAAATTCTTATAGAATCAAGTCGTGCAATGTATAGTATGTAGCAATCTAGCCTCGGGAGCACTCCGGTCTCTTAACACGGTCTGCAATTCCCCTAGTAGAATGCTTATAGAATCAAGTCCTGCAATGTATAGTATGTAAGCAATCTAGCCTCGGGAGCACTCCGGTCTCTTGACACAGTATAGAATCAAATCATGCAATGTATAGTATGTAAGAAATCTAGTCTCGGGAGCACTCCGGTCTCTTGACACGGTCTGCAATTCCCCTGGCAGAATGCTTAGAGAATCAAGTCGTGCAATGTATAGTATGTAAGCAATCTAGCCTTGGGAGTACTCCGATCTCTTAACATGTTCTGCAATTCCCTTGGAAGAATGCTTAGAAAATCAACTCAATAATTGGAAATACACCTACATGCTCACAAGAATCAAACCGTTTAGTTGTGTGTGAGAGAGAGAGGAAGGGATAGAGAGAGAGAGGGAGAGAGAGAGAGAGAGAGAGAGAGAGAGAGAGAGAGAGAGAGAGAGAGAGAGAGAGAGAGAGAGAGAGAGAGAGAGAAAGAGAAAGAGAGGATAATCTTACAAAAGCAACTAATTTTGTTTTATGTGCAGAAGGTAACATGGACAAGATGAAGAGTCATAAAAAACGCGTGTTATATGAATATAGATTCAAGGAAGGAATGCGAAAAATATTCTCTAAGTGTCTTTGCATGAGCTTGTTATCAAAAACGTAGGAAGATTTGGAAAAGTATTTTGACTTAGGGGAAAGAGGGATGGATAAGCTTTGTGTGGATCTTTCCTCTGATGTCATTACCATGATGAAGAATGAAGATCCACAATGGAATATGCAATATGAATTTCAAGATAATTTTTGTGTGAGTATTCGCATAGAACTAGGGAGAGTTAAAAGTGTTTATGAAAAGCGGACAAGCACATTCAATCCCAGAGATACAAATAATTAAGAAGAGTTGATTGATTGGTTTTCCTTAAAGTGGAAGGCAGTTATGAGTTCAAAGAGGAAAGCATTCAATGCCAGTTCTTCAAAAGAATGTGTCAATCCCACAGGATTGAAGATGCCATCTTTGTTTTTTCTTGAGAAGCAACAGATTCATGTACAAGAGAAAGATTATGTGCTGGGTGAAGGCTCATATGGAAGAGTGGTGAAAGGTAACATCATTGGTGTAGACTGCTTTGATCCAAAAGAGACCTTTGCCATTAAGAAACTTAAGGTATCTCAAAAGCCAAGTGAAAGGGAAGAGAGAAGGTCCATGCAAGAGTTAATGGCAAATATGGAAACAATGCAAGCCCAATTACCTCATAGAGGACTTGTTCGCACGATTGCTCGTGTGATAAATCCTCCAAGATTGGTATACCAGCATTGGAATGGGGAGAAATTGGACAAATGATCAAGGTTAAATGCTATGACCTCAGTCTATGTGGGAGAGGAGCTAGACCATTTATCTCGTGTCCGTACTCATGCCGTAAATCTAGCTGGTACTTTGATGGGGACATTAAAATACATGCATGGAAAAGATCTTTTGCATAATGACTTGCATCCTTCGAACATTATGCTTCACTTTGATAGTGAGTGTGATAAGGTCTTCATAGGAATTATCGATTGGGGATTTAGCAAGAGTGATAACTATGTCAATGATGGCAAGGATCGATGTGATCCTCAATTCAAAGAGTGATGCATGCGAAGAAAGTGGTTGGCTCCTGAGTTGTATACTTTTCCATATGCAAAGTTTTCCAAGGAAACTGATATTTATGCTGCAGCCTTTTCATTGGAAAAGTTGTATCGGCTAGCTTACAAGTACTTTGTTCACATCCAAGATGCAACTAAGTTGGATCACTTAAAGCGTTGGTGGAAGAGAATAGAGGAAATGAGAAATCCTATTCCTAAAGCTAGACCTACTGCAACAGATGTTACTCATACATTTGAAGTTATATTCAAAGTCACATGTGAAAGTGCATTACGACATGATGCATTGTAACCTTTTGTAGCACTATAGTTTCTAAATAATATTCCAAAGATTGATGGTTTTCTTTCTAGTACATGATCTATTTATGTATATAAAAAACATGTCAACTTTTTTAATTTATTCTTTCAAATGACTCATTAATAATGTTTATGTAATATTTGTGTTGATACAAGCAAGAATTAGAAGGTCTATAGTTATTTGTTTTGAGATAGCATTTGTGAAATACTTTATTTTTCTCTCCTCTTAAGCTAGAATATTGATCTTCAATAAATACCATTAGTGATTTAGACTATGGCATACCATTTAGAATTTAAAAGTTATGAGTTTATTTATATTTTTCTCTTATTTTGATTAGGTATACTATTGATCATATCATGGCTTCAAAGACTCACATAAAGGTGTTTAACTATGGATCATCTGAGAAGAAGCTTTTGGGATATGTTAGAGTGCTTGGTGACTCCACCTATAGCATGATACGTAAGGAGATTATGCAAGATGGAATCATTAATGTTCCTTTTCATTTTGTTATCAAAGATGACAATGATGATGAAGGTTGCATACTAAATACAACACAAGAAGAACGTTGGAATGTTGAAGAGGATAGGTATGTTGGTATAAAGAGGTCTCTAAGTACGATTGTTGATGAGATCACACCATCAAAACGTGTTTGCAGAACATCAGATAATATTCATAAAGAAGTTGATATTGTAAATGTTGATGAAAGAGGTGAGCATGTTTTTTGTAGTCATGGTTTAAACATGCACAAAAGTAAACTTTTAGCAACGTCTATTCTTGAAGATTGGGATAGTCATTGTGAAAAAGTTCGCAAAAAATTGAGGCAGCGTAAGACACCTAGAGATGATAAATTTGAGATCCTCACAGAGGATCTTAATGGAAAGCCTAAAGTTTGAATTTGGTGTGAAGAATGTGGAATGCCAGATGGATCAGGGTCCATTGAAGGCAAGCAATCAGCTTACACTTGCTTGTCTAATTTTCTAAGAACCCATATTCTAGAAAGCCAGAAACATCAAAAAAGATATGCTGCCAATCGAGGATTTATCACTAAAGAAGCACCTCTTCGAAAAGATAGCATGAAGGACGCTCAGGATGATGTTGATGATGCAACAATAATTCTTGATGCTATTGAGGAAATGCACACTTTCAATAATTCTCATGAAGGTAATCTCCACTAGAAGGATTTAGAGATTTGAAGAGTCTTTCTTTTGTGAAAATTTTCATAAATAGGGTCAAAAAAATATTCTTCTGAAATTTTTCATTATCGAGTATGTTGCAAGAGCAAAGTTTGAGATAGTTGAAGCAACTTTGAATGACTACAAGGATAAAAATGATGTAAAAGTGGCATGTGGATATGATGGAAAATGGTTGTTTTTGTGCCCTCGAGGTTCAGATCTACAAAAAATTTTATCAGAACATATCAAAGGAAAAGCTCACATCACTTCTTCCAGCAAGAAATCAATGGAGCCATGTCCAGTATTATCAAGGGTTGTTGGCCGTAGGAAGCATTTTGACAAAGATCCACAACAAACATCATTGGGAAGGTTCCTTGTACAAACAAAGGAGTTTAAAGTGTTGCAACCAAAATGTGGTGAGACAGAATCTCTTTTTGATTCCTTGACTGAGTCATTCTTATCTTCATCATCAAATATAAATTTGTTGCGTTGGGGATTATGGCAAGCTAATGTTCATGTCAATGGTTGTGAAATTAATATTAAGTCATTTTTGATGGATCAAAAGATGGGGCATGAATGGTTTTGTGAACCATATACAAAGGCCACTTTACATGATGGGAATATGGAATACAGGATAGATGGATGCTTCAAGCACATAAATTGTCTTCGTATATCAATCATTGGAGTTCCATTTCAAGGTTTCTCATGTGAACACTGTAAGAAAATTTCAGGTTGTTCTGATTTTCGTATGAGATTATATAGGGAGAATCTTGCTGTTCAGAAGAGAGGAACCAGGAAAAGAGGCAAAGGAAGGCGGGTAGACTACCTGACAATTGAAGAGCTAAAAAATGCCACTTTTGAGTGTAGGAGAAGTTTGAATGAAGAAAAAAGAAGGCTGTGGTGGGCAACATCAAAAATTGTAATGCTGTCAGTCAAAGTCAAAACTTTGAAAGAATCAAGTTATGAATGTATAAATAGGAAAGATGTTCGACGCTTTTGTAATAACATAATTGAAGCTCATAGACAAGGAAAGTTTGGTGGAAAATCAGCCTTGTGGGAGTTTTTTCAAGAAGTGGCACAAAACATGTTACGGTCAAAGCAAGGACACGGGTTTAGTGACTCTACAAAAACCATATATGAAGTTATTAAGCTATGGGGTGGTCCAAGACTACATGACTTCTTGAGTATAAACCTTGGAGGTCCATCTTTGTCTACCACTAGAAGGCAAGGAAGAAAAGAAATTGAATTTATTTGTGGTGAGCAGGAATACATATTCGATGCTGTTGGGAAGATTTATATGGATGCAAAAAAAAGATATGGAGTCATTTCTATAGTTCCAATTATCATAGTGGAAGATGAGACAACCATTAAGCGTCGAATAAGGTAATTTTAGCTCTCTATGCATTCTACTTTTATCTATATCATCAAGATATTTATAATTGCTATGTTTGGAAATCTCTCAAAAAGATGAGGAAGTTATTAAACTCTATAATTGTGTTGTGTAGATGGAATGCAAAAGATGACACTCTTATTGGGTTTTGTGGAAAGAAAGGAGAATATCATCAATGCTCATCAAATGACTCCATTGTTGTTGGTGAAGGCTCACAAGGATACTCGAATATTATAGATGCCTTTCAAAATCATATCATAGGTCATTATGCTAGACTTTTGATTGTTAATCCTCTTCATGATCTTCTTCCATGATTGGCTTTGATTGTGCATTGCACATGCAATCGTTTTGATAGTGATTTTGTAAGGAACCAATGGAATCTTTTGGAGACCATGTGGAATGCAAACCTGAAAGATAAAGTTGGACCCATAATTGGACATGCTTCAGATGGAGATAGTAGAAGACGAAAGTTGATGCTTGAAGACTATTTGGAGAAAAGCGAACAACCTTTTGCTATCAATTGGTGTGGATGGAATTTGAGAGCAAAAATTGTAGGAGGAAATGTGTATGGCCTTCATGATCAAGACTTTGTACACTGTGGAAAGAAACTTACAAGCCCACTTGATAGTCCTACTCGACAACTAGCAATTGGATGTGTTTGGATCACACTAAATCATGTATCTATTGTTTACAATTCTTTTTCAATTGAGGAGCACAAGCTACGAGATGGAGATATTCAAAGGAATGATCGACAAAATTGGGGAGCAACTCAAAGGATTGCAAGTAGACAAGTACAGAAATGTTTGAGAAAACTTCAAAAAAAAGAAAGAAGTATGAAGGGGACTGAGGCCTATTTGATGATTGTTGCTGATTATATTGATATTTTCTTGTCACCATATTTGATCTTGAAGGAGCGTGTGGTGCTTGCAGCCAAGGTAGTCTTTTTTTTCAAAATTTGGTGACTATGGATTCATCACCATCCAACCTACACCTTGAAGAAAAATTTCATCAGTAAGGAGGCTTATACGGACTGCATGTTTTCTTGTCATTTTTTTGTATTGCTCATAAAGATGTTTCGAGATTTTTATCCTAATCTGAAGTGTCCACTACATCTTACCGGTTTTGATGCTGCTGAAATCTATTTTAGTAAAGTTGGAGGCATGATTGGGCAAGAAAGAGCATTTGATCTTGGAGATCTTCTACATAGCATTGGTAGCTTGAATAAAATTGCCATGCATGAGTGTTCTCAAAATGGTCTAACTTTCTCTAGGGCTCATAAAAAGCAAGAGCATATATGGAAACATTTGAACAAACAAGAAGGGATGATTGAAGAAAATCTAGGTGACTATGAGAGTGTTGTTTCTGATGAAAAGATGATTGATGCATTAAAGGAGGGCTTACAACAAGCTCACATACTATGCGAGTCTTTGGATTTGAAACCTAGCAAGGCTGAAGACTTGAAATGGTGGTTTCCACCTTGGCTGGATGCAGGGTCTACATGGTGTAAGCTAGATGCTGAAATGGGAGAAGCTGATGAGAATGATGACTTTGTGGAGCCATGTGGTGAAGAAGAAACTATGGATGAGAATAGCAATGAAAGCGAAGAGGTTATTGCACTTAGTGAGATTAGACATGAAATTGATGACATTTTGAAGGAAACAAGAAACATGCCCCCTAAGAAAAACATTAGCCCCATTGTAGAGGTGGACGGAAAGTTTATTTTCAAGTCAACATTGGTGAGCCAACTCAATGGATGTCCAACCTTGTCAAAAGATAGACTCACAAGGGTAAAGCAAGGTGTTTACTTCAACCATGAAGCAAAAGCACAATCATCAAATGGAAATTTATTTGGCATAGGTTGTGACTGTGCTGTATACTTTCATGATGACACAAAAGGACAAGGAAATCAACACATGAAAAGAAATGGCAAAGCTACAATCACGAGGAAGATGGATGCAACTCATGGTACATGGTACTTAGGAAGAGTTCAAAAGATGAGGAAGAAAATCAGAGGGAGGTACGTGGATTATAAGTGTGGCTTTGATTTAGCAGATAGGCCCCAAGGTTTGGAAGTTCAGCTTGGATGGTATCAAAGGGCAAAAGGAGCACAAATGTTTACTTATGATTTGACAGACTTAAACATGGTGGACATTGAAACAATTATTGCATCAGCAAATTTGACATATATTGTAAGAATAGACAAGTACCAGCTAGATGAGAATGACTACAAAGTCTTTAATGACTTCTTGAAAAGTGCTAGGTAAGTTTACTTTGCATTTTTCATGCAAGATGAAACTTTCCAAAATGTCTTATAATGATCTACATCATCTAAGGATCATCCTTGGCTAATTTTGGTTTCAGATAATGATACGTCACATGTATCACATAAGGAGTTGGGCTAGTTCTTGAGGCAAAATTCTACATTTTTTATAAGTCAAATACCTTAAGATAAACTTGAATACAAACTTTTCTTGAGATATAATTCTATATTTTTTGTAAGTCGAGTAATTTAGATAAACTTGAGTGCAAACGTTTTCTAGCTTTATCTAACATTAATCATGAATTCTTGATTCTTATTCGTGAATAAACAGGGCAATACTGGATGGAGGGTCAAATTTGGAAGCCAAGTGGCCTATTTAGGGCCCTCCCTTGGCTATAATCTTTACACTATAAACAAGACAATTCCACATCCTCCATGTTATCCAGCTGAGGTCATTCAAGGATCCATCAATGAGGAGGAGAAGTCTGTGTAACAACCTTTAGTCTAGCTATCTCTAGCTAATTTTTTGCCACGTCTAAGTCTAAGGTTTTGATTAAACTCTTGATGACAAGTCTTAGTTGTAACTTGTATCTATTTTTAGATATCAATATGCTTGTACTTTGGATTCAACTCTACCTTTTCATTTGGTACTTTTGATGAAATTTGGCTATAGCTTGTGAGCCTCGGTTCTGTGCTAGAGTCTAAATATCAAATTGAGCATCTAAATAGAATTTATCTACCAAATTGTGCAATCAATGCAAGTTTGATATGGATCTCATCGAAGCTTGAAACATCCCAAACCTCTAACTAAACCTTCATGTGAAATTCCATATTGAGTAGCAAAATATGGATTATAAAACTCTAAAGGACTACTAAAGGAAGAATAGACTATATCCAAAAAACTATGCATCCAATGTACAGGTGGTCTATGGCTTTCCTTAAATATCCACGCATTCCAATTCTATCTGCCAAAATAGCTCATTATTTTATTTACATATGGTCTCAAAATTGTGAGGGGAAGCATGGGTCCTTCAAAAGTTTGAATTGAAATATAGTAGAAATGGAATAAAGGGTGCTTTCCAAACTGAAAAATTGTCAGATGCATTAATAATTAAGATCTAAATTCAATAAAGAAGCTATAATATTTCATCATTCTACAAATTTTTCTTTTATATCATATGCATCTAGCATATGGTTTGGAAGTTAGGATATTCAAAAATTTAGAAAAAAGTGATGTAAATACATAAATATGAAAGCATGTAACTTAAAGAAAAGTAAAGCGACATAAATTGAGAAAAAGAAACGGATTGAGTGATAATAAGCTTAATAACTTTGTGCACTTAACATGATTAAGTTGCATGCCTTTATGATGAGATGTTAAACACTATCTTTTCCTAATATAGAGAGTGGCATATAGGCAACATGATGCTAGTGCATGCATCATATTGAATATAAACACTTGCACTACATCAACATAATGCTACTACATGCATCATATTTAATATAAAAACTCCCATTACATTAACACAAGGTTAAAGTTTAAGCCATCTTCTTATAAGTTTGTGCCATTTTATTCATAGTTCAATTCAAGTTACTTCATGCAAATCTCTAGTAGGTAGTGATAGTTTCGGAGCATGCAAGGGAAACAAAATTGGATAAGGTGGAGTAAATACATGATAATTTGAGAATTGAAAAGATCAAAAGTTGAAAATATGTTCTATTAGGTACTAGTATGGATGTAAAGCATGCATCTAGGCGACATACAATTTAAATGGTTTTATTCAATTATACAATAGATTAACACAAGGTTAAAGTTTAAGCCATCTTCTTATAAGTTTGTGCCATTTTATTCATAGTTCAATTCAAGTTACTTCATGCAAATCTCTAGTAGGTAGTGACAGTTTGGGAGCATGCAAGGGAAACAAAATTGGATAAGGTGGAGTAAATACATGAGAATTTGAGAATTGAAAAGATCAAAAGTTGAAAATACGTTCTATTAGGTACTAGTATGGATGTAAAGCATGCATCTCGGCGACATAAAATTTAAATGGTTTTATTCAATTATACAATACAATTTCTCAAAAGTAGCATCTGTTTCAACTTACACTGAAATGTACAAGAGGAGGACAAAAAATATAGGCTTCTTAAATTTTGAATTTATTGAAGGGATATAATTATTGATCCAAAAATTCATAGTAGGGGTATATAAATAGATAAAATATGGTTACAGAGGGGTTTTTTAAATACCTTTCAAACGCACGTTGTATAGCTGGCTTATGTAAGGTGGAAGCCCCGAGGTGCCTACGAATTCTTCCACCAAAGTACGATGGTCTTGTTACGGGGCTAAATACGCAGAATAGAAATCCGCCCAACTTTGAGGATTTCAGCGCGATGCTTCTGGAGGAGGAGATGTGTCAAAAGACGAGGACTAAGAAGATTCACCTTTCTGGACCGGATCAAAGAAAGGTAAGGGTAAGGACTCTGGTAACCCATCTTCTTCTGATGATAAAAAGAGAAAGAAGAAGATCAAGTGCTTCTATTGCAACAAGGTAGGGCACAAGCAGAATGAGTGCCGAAAGAAGATTGCAGATGAGAAGAATGGAGTAAAGAAAGAGTCTAGCAATAGCGCACAGGCAGTACCAATAGAGCTGTTTCTCGCAATTGAGGAGATTTGCACGGAGGCAATTCATGTACCTGCAGATGAACCTTGGATCATTGACAGTGGTGCATCGTGCCACATGACCAGTCGGAAGGATTGGTATACCTCTCTACAGCCGGTAGGGAATGGCATCATGGTAGCAGTCGGCAATGATGCAAAATGTCCAGCAAAAGGAAAAGGTACGATTGCTCTCAAGTCAGATGGAGTTGTAAAATAGTTGTCCGATGTCCTTTATGTGCAAGATATCAAAAGGAACTTGCTGTCTGTTTGTGCAATCACGGATTGGAACCTCAAAGTTTAATTCGATAAGAATGGTGCACAGATCCTGGATCTTCAAGGGAAGGTCATTGGTAAAGGTACATGGCACAACAACATTTACGAACTCTTAGCTTTCAGTGCTCGAGCAGATGTGAAGAACACTAAGCTGTGGCATGAGAGGTTTGGTCATCTAAACCTTAGTTCTTTGAAGGAGATGCATATGCATAAAAGTGGTATGATTGCAGACCTACCAGAAATTTTAGATTTGCTCGATGTATGTGAAGCTTGCATGATGGGCAAGCAGCATCAACAGCCCTTTCCTAAAGAGGCCAGTAGGGCAAAGGCTCCTCTAGAGCTCGTTCACATGGACCTCTGTGGAAAGATGGAGACGGAAGCTTTGGGTGGTTTCTTCTACTTCATGACACTGATCGATGACTACAGTAGAAGGATATGGATATATTTCCAGAAGACGAAAGACGAGGCTTTTAGTAGGTTCAAGGAATGGCATGTAATGGTCGCAAAAGAATAGGGAAGGTGAAGAAGCTAAGATCAGACAGAGGTGGAGAGTTCACATCGACTGAATTCAAAAGTTACTGCAAAAATCATGGAATCAAGAGGCAGAAACCCCCGCCACATACATCACAGCAAAATGGAGTAGCAGAACACAAGATCCGCGTCATCTGTGAAATGGGTCGGAGTATGATGAAAGGGAAAGATTTGCCAAAGACTTTCTGGGTTGAAGCATGTAACACTGTAGTTTACATTCTCAATCGTAGCTACACGAAGGCTGTGAATGGGATGACTCCAGTGCAGGCCTTTTCTAGTAAGAAACCTTCAGCTGCACATTTTAGAGTTTTTGGATGTGATTGTTTTGTGCATGTCCTTGATGCTACCAGGACCAAATGGGAACCGAAGAGCCGGAAGTGTATTTTCTTGGGCTATAGTGAAGAGGCGAAGGGTTACCGTCTCTATAACCTTGTAATTAAGAAGGTAATTGTAAGTTGCGATGTGGTCTTCTCAGAATAGCCACATCAATTGGAGGAGGATGCTTCCTTCCCGACAACTAGGACCAGGATATCCATCTAGTACCGCCACCAACAGCAGACCGAACTCCCCCAACGGTGCTTGGGAGGATTCAAGACAAAGAAGATGAAGAAGAGTCTGCAGAACCACAACAGCAATGGCCATTCCTGAAGTGGTAAAAGCAGCTTTTGGATGGCAGAGAACCTCCAGCCATTGAGGAGGAACCATCCGAACACCACCGGTCCAAGAGATTAGAGGAGCAAAGAAGGGCGCAGGAACACTTGGTCAACTATGCTTTGATTACAGAAGTGATCCGTGCTGATGAACCCAAGTGTCTTGAAGAGGCACAAGGCAATGATAGGTGGATGGAGGCTATGCAGTCGGAGTATGGCTCCATAATGAAGAACAACACTTGGGACCTTGTGGATCGACCACCAAAATGCAAGGTAATCAGAACCAAGTGGGTGTACAAGACCAAGTACAAGTCCGACGGCACATTGGATAAGTACAAGGCTCGGCTCGTGGCAAAAGGATTTGCACAGGTACATGGTTTTGATTATCAAGATACTTTTGCTCCCATAGCTCGACTAATCACAATTTGCAGTGTTTTGGCTTGAGCTGCCCAGGGAAGTTGGCCCGTGTTTCAGATGGATGTGAAATCTACCTTTCTGAATGAAGATCTCAAGGAGGACGTATACGTGGAACAACCACCAGGTTTTGAGATCCCCAGTTCAGATGGTAAAGTCTGCAAATTGAAGAAGGCACTTTACGGGCTAAAATAGGTCCCACGAGCGTGGTACCAGCAAATTGATGCCTACTTTCTGCAAAATGGGTTCAAAAGGAGCCCATCTGATGCAAATTTATATATCTTCAGAGAAATAGGTAGGTGTATGATCGTGGTCCTTTATGTGGACGACCTTGTCATAATAGGGAACCATGAAGAGAAGATCTCGCAGACGAAGCATTTGCTAGGAAGAGAGTTTGAGATGACACTGATGCATTTTTGTTTGGGGATTGAAGTTTGGCAGGAGTCAAAACAGATCTTCATTTCACAGTTGAAGGCATTTGGCATGGCTGAGTGCAAGACAGTTGGTACCCCTATGGAGGTTGACGCGAAGCTCTCAAATGAGGATTCATCACCACTGGTGGATGAAGCGCAGTACAGAAGACTTGTGGGTAGCTTGATCTACTTGTGCAACACACGGTCGGACATCAGTTTTGCGACTGGTGTACTAAGCAGGTTTTCCAATAAGCCCCGGGAGAACCATTGGAGGGCAGGGATGCGAGTGCTAAAATACATCAAAGGCGCACTTGATTATGGCATCACCTATAACCAGGGCAACATCTTGACCGGATTCGTGACTTGGATTGGGTAGGAGACGTGGACAGCGGGAGATCAGTGACAGGGTACTGTTTCTCACTTGGATCTGGAGTTGTGTCATGGGTCAGCAAGAAGCAACCCATAGTTGCTCTTTCTTCTACCGAGGCCAAGTACAAATCTGCATGCTTTGCTTCTTGCGAGGCAGTGTGGTTGAGGAGGATTTTGGGGGACATGGGTGCAGTGCAGAACAAGCCTACGCAGTTATCAGAGTTGCATGGTGATTGCAAAGAACCCGATGTTCCACACTCGCACAAAACACTTTGAGATTCAATATCACTTTGTACGCGAGCTCATCATGGATGGAGAGGTTGACTTAGTGTACTGTCCGACGAATGATGCAGACATCTTCACGAAGGCTCTTGGAAGAGACTTGCTGGAGAGGCATCTTCATCGACTTGGCATTGGGCCAAAAAAGTAAGTTCACTTGCAGGTGGACATTGAGGGGGGGTGTTAGATATCAATGCTCCACTCTCGTGTAACTACGCGGGAACCAGGTAACTCTACTTGTAAGCCCCCCATATGAGGAGAAGGCATTTGAGTAGCTCGGTTATCCGGTAGGTCCTGGTTTGGACACCAGATGGGGCCATGTGTGGCCTAATGGTTGGATGGCTTCAGATAGAGTTGGCACACTACCAACTAGGCTACATGCAAGTGCGGGAAGGCATCCCTTGACTGACCGCACTGAGGGTAGACGAAGCATTTCCCGGGGCAGCCCATCGGGTTGTGGGGCCCGTTTGAAGCCTTAGATGATCCCGGATGGCTCTAGGCCAAACGGCAACCGTAGGTTAGTTGCTCTGTTTTTTGCGCACCGGTTCTATCGTATGGTCGGTGGCCTATTTCAAGACCGACCCCTAGTTGACCATTTTGGGCAGACTGGGTCCGTCACCCAATTGAGCCTAACCGACTACGACTGGTGGCTATATAAGAGCAAGCCCGTGAAGCCCATTTCATCACTGGCTACAGCAACTGTGATTCCTTAGCATCCAGCCTCTGTCTTCTACTGTTTTCGGCACGCCATCAAAGCTTCTTTCACAGGAGCGCACGGTTGGGAGGCAGCGCCATCTATTGTATCAGTTCTATAGTAATCAAATTTTTGATTCTCCATACTATCTTGTTTTCTCTCTTGCGTACGAGATCCTGTTATCTATTGAGCATAGACGTTGTATTATTTTCTTACATAACCATGCTATCTAAACAATTCTTATATTTACATTTAGCTTGATAAGTATATGACCAAGCGTTGATTTTTATTGTGACTCTGATAACAAGGGAGGGGTGTTTATGACACCTATCTTCCCAACTAAAGTTAAAATTGGTTCTCACTATTTTGCTTGTTGGATGGTGGCAGGTATGCAGACTCCCCTCTTCAATAAAAGTGATGCTTGCCAAGACTTATCTAAGCTCAACTTCTATACAAATTCCATAAAGCCATTTCTACAAAAGTGCCCACTACGACTTTCCTTTATAAATAGGGTTTCACTGACTTGTACAAACTTTTCCCTGTTAATTAGTCCTATTTCAATGTCTTTCTTCGCTCTTTTGTCTTTTCACTATGCAAAGGGGTGTTGTAAAGTCTCCTCCCCCCCACACACACACATATGGTTAGCATCTGCAGTTGTTCCAGGACTCTCTCTCTCTCTCTCTCTCTCTCTCTCTCTCTCTCTCTCTCTCTCTCTCTCTCTCTCTCTCTCATGGCATCCTGATCAGGTAGCTGTACAGAATGAAAACTCCTATGAGAAAGTGTGCCAGCAATTATTTGCACCTTGATGATGCCAAGATGGAAGTGTCATCACCAAAATCCCTGTAAGGTCTTTCTATCCTTAATTGTTCATATGTTTTGTTGTATGGTTTTCTATGTAGGAAGTGCTAAGCATTTTGAATATCCTTGTCCCACTCCATTTTGCTATACAGTTGATGAATTGAGTACAGTGTACGAATTGATCAAGCAAGCTCCCGATACATTTAGGTGACACTACTCTCTTGTAGACTCAGTGGTTGTTGATGACGTTCACTAGCAACCACATAAAGAGCAACAATATTTTCCTTAGCATGGTTCCCCCTGAGTTTTTGGATGAGTGTTGGCTACTTTATTGAAGAGTTTACCAGGGATTCCGCCCAACAACGAGCTCACCACCAAGTTTGCAAAGTGCTTCACATTTGAAAAATCCAAAGTAGCCAAATATGACCTAGAAAGGCACCAAATTGCCTAGGAAGTTTTTGGCAAAAATGTCTTGAAGATGGTTATGGCCCAAGTGGGTGGGAAGCTAAACAATTGGGGTGGGAAGCTAGACAATTGGGGGAAGGACAACAGTCAATAAAAGCTTACTTTAGTGCAAGAAGGTCAATGCCCATGTAGAAGGCTCCAAAATGCAAGCCTTTGCATGTCAAAGAGAAGAAGCTCATACCACCTTTAGTAAAACATGTAGAGCTCATGGAGGCAATACTTGCGAGTGCAAAACTCAGCTTTGCTAGAAAGGAAGAAGCCTCAAGGACAACTAAACATGAGTATGAAGAAAAAATAGATCCTTTGCTTTGGCTAAAAGGTGCTTCTAGTACAGCTTAATTGTTCTTTTCAAAGATGGAAATATTGAAAAAGCAGATGGTTGCAATACAAGCATCACTGCAGCCCGACTTGCGTGGCAGTCGAAAAGCTAGAGGCACAGTTACTTCAATATGTTGGAACATACTTAATGTGCTTCAAAGTACTTGAAAGTGCTTTAGAGTACTTTTTGAATGTGTTCCAAGGCACTTAACATGCTTTAAAGTACTTGAAAGTGTTTCAATCCACTTTGAAAACACTTTAAAGAACTATGTAGCTCTCATAAGCACTTTGCTTGATTTTCTCAATAATGCGTGCATAGTGAAATTCTTTATCTATTCCTTTTCTCTGATCATTTCTTATATTTAATATGCCCATGTAGAAAAGATATGAAGTTGCTATGACCACAATTGTAGATGCGGAGGGACAATATTTGTTATCACTTTCTATGGGGAATGTGTTTCTTGTGGCTTACTATTTAAGGGGGGTGAGAATGTGGTTGGTGTCTAAATGCTTGCATGTAAACACCAATGCCACCCTTTGTGCATTGCTAGCACAAGTACATCCATATCAACATGTGTGAATCCTGGCTAGCCAGACAAACCCAAAGCTTGCCTGCACGGCGGGTTTCTACCCAACCATCAATGTTTAGTGACTATCCTTGGGGAGAGAAGCTTGCACAGGAGTTTTCATTTGATGTACCAGAAGAGAGTGGAGCCAGTGGGGGTGGGGCAGAGAATGGAGAGTGTTACCAAGAAGGTGGAGGATAAGACGTCTCCATTCTAAACATGCTTTTTCAATGTGTTAGAAGCACATTAATGCATTTCAAAGTACTTGAAAGTGTGTTTATGCACCTCAAATTCCTTGGAAGGGATTCCAATCACTTGAAAGGGTTTTTTTTAATTGTTGTTTGTAGCACTTAAAAGCACTTAAATGTGCTAGCAAGCACATTTTAAAACTTAAAAGAACTTCAAATTCTAGGCACGTGAATTTTCTTTCAGTCATCTAAAGTGCTTTTTCAATGTGTTGGAAAGCACATTAATGCATTCTCAAAGTACTTGAAAGTGATTTCATGCACCTCATATTGCTTGAAAGTGCTTTGAAGTACTTTGAAGCACTTCAAAATACTTGAAAGTGCTTCAGTGTACTTCAATATACTTTAACGTACTTAATGTGCTTCAAAGTACTTGAAAGTGCTTTAGATTTCTTTTTGAATGTGTTGCAAGGTACTTAACATGCTTTAAAGTACTTAAAAGTGTTTCAATCCACTTTGAAAACACTTTAAAGAACTATATAGCTCTCATAAGAACTTTGCTTGATTTTCTCAGTAATGTGTGCATAGTGAAATTCTTTATCTAATCCTTTTCTCTAATCATTTCTTATATTTAATATGCCCATGTAGAAAAGATATGAAGCTGCTATGACCACAGTCGTAGATGCAAAGAGACAATATTTGTTTATAGAGGCATTATTGCAATAGCTCAAGGTTGGTGACATGTTTAATATAGAGACCACAATCCATAATCCGTATGGGCTCAACATCACTTTCTATGAAGAATGTGTTTCTTGTGGCTTACTATTCGAGGGGGGTGAGAATGTGGTTGGTGTCTACATGCTTGCATGTAAACATCAATACCACCCTTTGTGCATTGCTAGCACAAGTACATCCACATCAACATGTGTGAAGCCTGGCTCTGCTTTAGAGCCAGACAATCCCAGAGTTTGCCTGCATCTGGATTTCTACCCAACCATCAATGTTTAGTGACTATCCTTGGGGAGAGAATATTGCAGAGGAGTTTTCATTTGATGTATGAGAAGAGAGTGGAGCCACTAGGTGTGGGGCAAAGAATGGAGAGTGTTACCAAGAAGGTAGAGGATAATACTGCTCAAGAGGAGACAGCTCGTTTGAATGATGCAACAAAAGCCAGTGGGTAGGGAAAAGATAATGCAACAGAGAGTGCTACCAAGAAGGTCAAGAAGAATACTATTGAGGAGAAGACTACCCATTTGGACCAGGTAGCAAAAGTTGGTGTGGACGCTGCTTTGAAAATACTTAGTGATGTTAGTTTCGTCCTTGACGCAGAAGTGGAAACCCTTTAGCAATTGGCGACAGACAAGTTTTCAAAGATGAGATGAGGAAGGGGAAAATGATGGTGAAGCTGGTATCTTGCGTTGTCTTTCTTTGGACTTTGTGGACATATATGAGCAAGACATGCTTGTCTTGTGTCTTGAAACTTGGTGGACATATATGTGTAAGATAGGGTTTAATGATATTTTTTTAAATGCAGGCGGGCAACACAAGAAAGGAAAAATAGATGCAATAAAGCAAGGACGCAACAATCTAGAAAATGCAGGGAGTTTTGGACATGTAAAGAAGGGAGAAAAGGATGCCCCTTCCTTCCCAAAATTACTGCTCCCATACCACTTTCCAAGCCTAGGGCCTGTGAAAAGCTTTAGACTAGCAAGATCCTCGAATGCACCTTCTATGATTTCAAGGGGGTGTGTACATATTATGAGCGGTAACCCTTGAGCGGATTATCTGAGCAACACTCAATGGAGTTATACTTGAATGAATGTTTTTTTATGGAATATCTTTTTTTTTAAACCTCAATCGACAGCGCTCATATTAGCACATGTTTCTTTAATTGATTTTATTGTAAACCTCTAGGTATTTTTGCAACTTTGGAAGTTGCTAATTTATTGCACATGATAAAAATCTTACTAGGGATTAAAGCTTATGCAAAGATAAGGTCTTATGGATAATTTTCGTACTTAGATGTCCAAATTGAGTGACATAAAAATAGCCGTATTGGTCTACTTTAACTTTAATCTTGCATGCATGTACCAAGGTACAAAGAGCCAAAGACATATACCCTTGGTTTGAATGCTCTCATGATGCAATTGTGTGTATTATATTTGCACATTCATTGTATTTTCTATAAGCCTCAACATGCCAACAAAATTAGGACTAGTGGCATTGTTCACTTTTAAGTAGATATGCTTATTAATACCTCCCCTCAAGCTTGTGAGATTGCCAACAATTATTTGTTTTCAATCTTTCTAAACTCAATAGAGGGACGGATATATATTTTAACAATCAAAGATGTAAACTATGAATTCAGAATTTGTAAACTGCAAACTCTAAATTTAGAGTTCACAAACTACAAATTTATCTCTACATTAAGGTATGCGAATTTAGAATTTCCAAATTGTAAATTCAAACCTAAAAATTACAACTTGCAATACATTTCCAAAATAACTATGACATGTTCATATTATTAGGTCAAAGAACATTAAAATCACATGATTCAGAAGCCATAATCTATCAATCCATAAGAAGTTAAGGTTTGCATAAGAAGGTAATGGCTATCCATCCATAAGAAACTAGGTCTACATGAGATGATAATGAAAACATGAGAAATTAAGTTTTGCATCAATCCATAAAAAGCCAGGACATGCTCTCTAGACCTCATCAGCCAAGTCATCTATGTAGTCTAGATGTCCATGATGCCTCTCCACCAACTCATAATCGAATGTGCTATCTCTTGCCATTTGGGTAGCCACATCTTCTACATAGCAAGGCAGAACACTAAGCCCAATTAGTCAGTATCTAACCATGCTTAAATTATACACATAGATCAAATAAATTACTCACTAATCAAGAGGTGCATCAAAGTCATAGTCTGTCTCCTCATCATCTATCATGAGGACTGCTTGACTCACACTTGAAGGCCCTGTCTCTGTGAAGTTGTCTCTAAGCATGCCTTCTAAGTATCCTATGCAAATGCTCAAGCACAGAGCCTCCAATCGGACACAACAACTCGATGAACATCAACATCATGGAGCTACTCTTCTCCAACCCACCATGCCACTGTCCACCCTTTCCCTCTTTTATGCACCGTACACTTGAAGGCAAGTAATGAGTGATGAAATAATTGTCCATGCACACCTTAAGGGATTGGGAAACTTTATTTGCCCTATCAAGATAGTGATGTGCCTTCTTGCCAATCCTAGAGAACAATAGGATTTGAAAGGCAGTAATCTACATGAAACATAGATTGAAAAAGTTAATGGAGAAAAATAAAATACGAACAAACAAGAACATGACAATCATGTAAATAGCCAAATGACATACCTTGACACCAAAGCCAACATTATCCGCAACATCGATTCAATCTCCCGTCTCCACGATCCATCTACATGTACTAACTATAAGATACCAATAGCTGAATGCAATTCACATAAACAGACATTATCAACTGTGATATATTGCTCACCTACAAGAAACCTCTAGTCTCATTTGTCTTGCCAAACGCTCAACGAATGAAGTGGATACAGGTGAACACATCACCAATGTCCATTCATAATCATCCATCACAGATGAAGCAATAGCAAGTGAGCATGAAATATGCTCCTCATTTAGAATGTTCCATCCAGGGATTCCACTCACTATAGATCGTGTAGGAAGGTCAATCAAGCAAAAATCCACACTCCATGCATCATTTTTTCCATTGCATGACTTCTTCATGCCACCAAGTTCATGGTAGAAATTTCTTATGATTTGAAAAGCCCCATCGTACTTGTATTGCTTAACTTCTTTTCCAAGTGATACATAATCATACTCCCAAACTTTGTAGTTTTCTTGTTAGATACGAGTTGCAAATGATGAGAAAGTGGACCAAGGAACATAAACCATATCCGTATTACACACTTTCTTGCTAAGAAGAGACTCCTCCTTTCGTGGATCATTGTCTACAATAACAAAGGACCCTAAATTAAATTTGTAGGAAGCTTCTAATCACTTTGAAACATGAAAGAAAGAGTTATAAGAAAATAGACCTGTGTTAGAAGTGCCCGTTGGTTTAGGTCTTCCACCTCATTTGTTATTTGGAGTGACATGACTTGCCTTTTGCTTTTCTACTATTGCTTTTTGCTCCTCTTCAAGCCTCTTCTTTTGTGCCTCATCCATGTTCCCCGACGAACCCGAGTTTGACTTGCACTCACCTTTTAAATGGCGATCATAAGTTTCCTTCTCTTCCTCAATACATGTTCCAGCCTTCATCTCGATCCACCAAGGGCAGTGCTTCCTTTCCCACTCCGTAAGCAATATATGACCATCCTTATGCTTATTCTCTCTAAAAATATGAGAGGTGTACATGCAATAAGTAACAAGTACAAGCATAGTCCAAGCCTTGCAAATGGATGGTACCACCTTAAGACTCTTATTTGCAGCCAAATAATGGAGATACCTGAATGATTTTTAGGATAATATAAGAGAATGCAAGGTAATACAAAGATATCTTTCCATTGAATTCGAAAGCCAAAACGCACCTGTAAACCAATCGTCTGCTGGCATTTGTAAGATCAACTTGCTTGGATGGAACAACAGCAACTGTCATCAATGAAGCAAAAGGCTCAAACAAAAAAGGCCTGTGTCTCACTATAATGCCATCAAAGTATTCCAGAATAGAAGGACTGTCTGGAAGTGTAGCTGCACCCTCAATGCTTGATGATTTCATCACTTGGTCAAGCAATCGCCCAGCATCTGTCAAAACATGGTCCATCCATACTTCTTTTGCAAGCCAAGGTATGAAACCATGGTCAGTCATAGGCATCCCATAACTCTCCTTTAGATTGTCATCTGCACCGAGAAGAGAAAGAATAGATAGTTGCTTTGCCTTGGAACAAGTTGCAATTGATACTTGGTAAAGCTTCTCCAAAGTGATCTTCATTGATTTATCCTCAAATGTTAAATTCAAAAGGATATTAAACCACTCCTTGCCATGGGAAGGATTGACTATAGAAAGCATCTGCCAAATAGTAAAGTTTTAGAAGAGACTTTGATACACACAACAAATCATATATTAAGGTTTTCAAAGTACAAACTAAAAATTTGCAAGTTGTAACTATAGATTTATAATTTTCAAATCATATATTATGGTTTATGAGTTGTAAAATTAGAATTTGAAAACTATAAATTCAAATTTGCAAACTATAAATTCAAATATCTGAGATATAAAACGTAGAATTTTGTGGAGTACAAATTCAAATTTGTGATCTATAAATACAAAATTTGGTAAATTGAAAACTTACCCGTGTAATTTTTCTTCGATATGTTGCTCCCACAGTCTTTTTAATCTCATGAATCTTGGACTCTCTCTCATCCTTTGGCATGGAAGAATGCAATTTCTTGGATTGAGCCTCAAAATTGGATTTCCATTTCCCCTTTCAACATAAATAGATAATCTCATCATAATGTTATTGGAACACAAAGCAAAGTCACAAAAAAAGAAAATATATAAACTAAAGAACTAATACTTACAGCAAATACCATCCTCCCAAGAATAGTTTGGGTGAGGGGATACCACACCCTTCGTCCACTCCAACCTCTTTCTGTCTTGCCAACTCAATAGCTTTTTTCTCCTCCTCACTAAAATCTTGAGTAAAATATTGAGCATCACAAGATACAAGTGTGCTTGTGTGGTACAAATAATCCTTGAGATTAGTAACAACAATTGCATCTTCATTAAGCCTGCAACCATTGACTTAAATGGATCAAAATTGGTTTCATTTACAAGCACTTACCATCTCAAGGATTATACAAATAATCCAACCCTCTTGCTCAATATAGTGAACATAAACAACAAGGCTTACAAGTTAAATCTTTGTAGAGCAGCAACAAGCTTAAGCTCATCCTTTGCTTCTGGTTCAATAATTTGAGCTTGCACTCTAATGTGTCTAGACTTGATATTTGTGTAAAGCTCTTCTATGTTTTCCATCCAAGATGCCGTACGATGATTTCCTTCCCACACGAAGAACATTGTGTTTGATAGAAAGCTCCATGGTGTGCCAATTATCTCTGATTCAAACTCATCATTAACTAAGCTCCAATTCTTGTCCCAACGTTCTCTTGTGACATCATCAACATCCTTGGAAGTCCCATCAGGCATTTTGATAGATAGAATAAAAGACCCTTTTGTCAAAATGTATCCCTCTATTTCAAATGCTCTTTTCAAAATGGTCAAATCATTCCTAATTTGACGCACAACTGGGTTTATGAGACAACAACACAAGGGAATTCGAGGAGGTGGAATTTCTTTAGTTACTGTAAGAAGCTCTAAAATATCTACACCTGATGGTCTCTCAACACACTCTAGAATGATATCCTCCACATCATCTTTAACTCCTACTTTGTTGGATGGATCATCTATAGTTTTATCCTTGTTGTCCCCAGGATCCTCAATATCATTTTCAATGTCAACTTGCGCAAGCTCCTTCAGTTCATTCTTGACCTCTGACTCTTGCTTCTTCCTTTTGCCACTCTACACGTTTGAAGAACTCAATTACAAGATTTGCAAAAATGCAAACGTGAAATGCAACTAGAAAAAGAAAAAGAAACCAAACTTACTGGAGGCATTTGTTGCACAACTTTCAATAAGCTCACCTGCACAAGAAGAAAAACAAATAAATGACACAGTGAAACTATCTTTGAAATGATTAAATGAAAAATGACAGAGTGAAACCATCTTTCAAATGATCAAATAAAAATGCCATTCATAGTTTTGCCAATGGAAACATCTTTTAAATGATTGAAAAAAATGGAGTCCCTCAATACATTATTCTGATAACGGAATGCAAGTTAAGAATAAACATTTCATGTTATGGGTGAGGCTCCCTTCAAGTATAACTAGCAGTGTGTGAAGGCAAGATCATAGTTTCGCTCGCGAAACCATATTCAGAGGTATGAACTGATAGCTATAACATGTGTGATCCACAAGATTTTGAAGAAGTTTGCACTATATATAATAACTGCGCTCTGGCTCTCGGTAGGCCTTAAAGGA
The DNA here is from genome assembly GCF_047967505.1 of Dipteris shenzhenensis. NCBI lineage: Eukaryota > Viridiplantae > Streptophyta > Polypodiopsida > Gleicheniales > Dipteridaceae > Dipteris > Dipteris shenzhenensis. The sequence continues at coordinate 37,106,479 of NC_141596.1, forward strand.
ACTGGGCAAGGGGGGGAGGAGCCAGAGAAACGAAACAGCAAAGGGGGCACGAAACGTTGGATAGGAGGCGTAGGGCAAAAGGCTCAGGATATAGTTTCGCTGGCGAAACCATATCACTATAGGAGTGAGAGTCTCTTGTGGTAAGTCAATGATGGAGCGGAGGGAGAGAAAAGAAGGCTCCAAACTAGTTTCGCCAGCGAAACTAGTTTCGAGGTATACAATTCGAGGCACAGGGCCTGGAGGAACGCATGGGTAGAGAACGTCCCACCTGGGTTCGGTGATTTCGGGTTCATTACTGCGGTCTTCTCGGGGGCAAAGTTCTACGCGCTCATGTATGGAAGCGGGATCTGTGTTTCACGGCAGGACGATGAGCTGGAGAAGGGCGACGACGAACTTTGTTGGGATGGAACACGAAAAGCATTTGGTGAGGTTCTACTGGCAGAACAGAAATGCAAGGCGGTGTCCACTGCGAGGACCAGGAGATGGAGTCGCCAATGGATGCTCCATCAAAAACGAGCGTAGTAGTATGCTGCTCCACTCCACCTCCCCCCCAGCGTCTTCTACTTGATGCATTTACCTTCTTTTCACTTTCGCTCTCTCAGGCGAGCGAGTGCGCACTGCTTTCGCTTCTTCTTTTAACTCTCTCTTGCTCTCTTCTGTTCGTCTTTCTTTGCGCTTTCTGCTCTTCTCTAATTTCGTCGATTGTCAACATCAGGAAGACCACGGAAGGCGCGACGGAGGGCTTCCACATGAAGATGACCATATTTGTAGTGCCATAAATCACCCAGAGCAGAGCCAGTAAGAGAAGAGAGGGCGGAGAGTTTATAGAGCCGCGCAGAGCACTCCAGACAATCTGGCCGGTGGTGTGGTCGCAAATGGTAACAATGGTAACAGTGATGGTGTGGTGGTAACAGCGCATGCCGTTTTGATAGAAGGTGGAATCCGAGGGATGAGTGCATGCCGTTTTGACAAAAGGTGGAATCCGAGGGATGAGTGCCAGTGAGATGAGTGAGATGAGTGTTGAGGGTTCCTTTGTAGAGTTGTCGCCAACGAAGACCCTGAAAGTCCCTGAATCATAGTAGGGGAGGGAGTCAATGATCCATTCTCGGTCGGGTGAGCTGGCGAGAGCAAAGGACGAAAGCTACAGCTGCAGGAGTAGCAGACGCAGTAGTTTTTTACGTCGCTAGGGACACCACAGTGGCTCCTTTGAGTCATACGAAGATGCAAAACCCTAATATAAAGGGACCAAAACCCTAGGAGAGCTTGCATGATGTTATTGCATTAAAAATGACTTCCCTTTCATAGGACTGGATACATACTTTCATTGCTTTCTCACATGTGGGATAACGCATTCTCTTGCTTCGTACAATTGCTCATACATTTCCCTTATCTTATGCTCATAGCACCACAACTCTCAACATATTGGATAGTCAATGTGACTAGATTAGACATTTGAATGAGATTCTTTGTAAGAAATAGTCTTGAAGAGCACAAAAAACACTTCAATTGACACATTTTTAGATTATAGTTAATGCAGTGAGCTTGACCTTGACCATCTCTCACAAATGGCCTCCCTCCACGGTATTGCAGTCAGTTTCTACTTCACAATAGCCATCATTTGTGACAGTGCACAATGAACGTGTCAAATTCAATAGAAAATGCCCCAAGATCTTGTTCGATCTTCAAGATCTCAAATCCATTTTGGCAATTTCCATACGCTTATAAACTAGCACCCTATCCTCATGCTATGGTCATTCCACTTCTCCCAAGAATTCCTATCAACCCATTTTGGCATTTCAATTTCAATACAATCCCAGGGCTAGGAGAAGGAGAATGTAAGCCATGTGGACAACAATAGAAGACATAAGAAACTTAAGACAACCTACAACAAAGATGCATGAATGCATACACAAGCAATGTAGCAATGAACGTGTCAAATTCAATAGAAAATGCCCCAAGATCTTGTTCAATCTTCAAGATCCATAACTTTGGCACTTTCCATACGCTTATAAACTAGCACCCTATCCTCATGCGATGGTCATTCCACTTCTCCCAAGAATTCCTATCAACCCATTCTAGCTTTTCAATTTCAATACAGCCTCAAGGCTAGGAGAAGGAGAATGTAAGCCATGTTGGACAACAATAGAAGACGCATGAATGCATACACAAGGAATGTAGCAATGAAAGATAGCTATCAATGATGACTAATACTTATGTTTCATCCACCCTAAACTAGTGTGTAATTACTACATAGAAGAGCTCGATCCATGATGATCAAGAAACTTGGAGGAAGACCCTCAAAGGACTCTTATACCACTTCCTATTTAGATAGTCAAAACCCTTGATTAATCCAAGATAGGCAGACATCCTAACCACTTGTAGCATAACTCCTCATTGCACATACAATCAAGACCATTTCCATTGCTTGCACAACCTCAATCTACCCATTCCCAAGCTTTATCACAAGTCATGGAAATGGACAAGGTTTATACCCGAAGAGATTGTGAGATCTCAACTGATTTCATCCCCAACACCACTTAAATAGCTGCATAATCTGCCCATTTTTTGGTTGGAGACACCCAACACCAATTAAATAGCTGCATAATCTGGCCCATTTTTTGGTTGGAGACATACTAAATTTTAAAACATAGGGAAGCTCTTGGTAAAGCGAGTGCCAGGTACAGGTGGCAGTGACAACGTTTTGTTAAGATGAGGATTCAAAAAATAGATTTGGATATACAGGTGTATTCCCTCTTAACTCAAAACCAATCATTCAATAGACCATATGACATCAGTGTAGTCTTGAGCGAACATGGCACACCTGAAATAGTAAAGTTTCCTACTTTAAAAGGAACAAAATTCCTCCTTTTATTCAAATTTTCCCCTAGGTCTAATCTATATCAATAAAAATCACATATCAAAATCAAAGGCCTTCACACCAGGCTGCAAGTAGTAGTTTATGATCCAACTTAAGTCTTGTGCTTTCTTTGTGTAATCCAAGTTTCAACCAACAATATTAGACTGTTAATTGACAATTACAGTATGGGGAGACACGCAATACTTTCACAATTCATGAAAGTGATAGGAAACATATTGCATCAAAATATTGTCAACTTTAGGAATTATGACTAACATCGATAGGAAGACTGGACACCCTTAATCTATAACCATCACCTACGAAAAAAATTTATTGTGTTGGCTATTAAATAGACTGTTAATTGATAATTAGAGAATGGGGAGACGCGGAATACTTTCACAATTATGAAAAGTGATAGGAAACATATTGCATCAAAATATTGTCAGCTTTAGGAATTATAACTGAAATTTATAAAAGGAAATGGCAACCATCACCCACGAAGGAAATAGAACATGACTGAAAGTTATTGACAATATTCATGATTTTGCTTGAAAATTTATCAAGCAGGAATCTGTGCTACTGTGATCTTACCAACCTAACTGCAATGGAATATTTGATAACATTCATGAACTGCTTGATATTATCCATCAGGAAGCTGCACTACCTAATCTTACCAATCTGACTGCCATAAAATCACTATTCATGTTGCTGACACCCCTAATTTATATAACTCGGAATAAAGGAAAAGTCCCGTTATTTTATGTCTGTGCGTCTCTTGACAATTGGTCATGCTGCTGAATGGACCGTACATTACTCAAAGGATCCACAACACTCCCACGTTCAAATACTGCAGCAGCTCCCATTCCCGTACCTACATACGATTGTATGCTCGAATCAAACATGTTGCCATAAAGTCAGAAGACGTGTTCAAGTAAAATGAAGAAAGGGATGATACCTATACACATGGAGACCACCCCAAACCTGCAGTCTTTGCCACGGCGCTTCATCTCATGGAGAAGGGTTGCCGTACAACGTGCCCCTTCAAAGGAGAGAGGGTCAACATTAAGACATTAAGTTCAATCAAAACTGTTCCTACAAAAAAATCCATAAACCAAATTCTTTTCCCACAAACAGAATCTTGTTCACAACTTTTGATCCACATATCACCTGTTGCTCCAAGGGGATGACCTAGAGCAATAGCACCCCCATTAACGTTCACCTTTTCTGTATCTAGTTCCAATTTCTGGGCACAGTAGGTAAATTGAGAAGCAAAGGCCTGGAAAATAAATCACGGGGGTAAGTCACTACTCAAAGAGCTTTATTTGCCAGTAATGTTGCGAATCTGTCAGCTGTTTAAAGACCCAAAGGTCTAAATTTGAACCTTTAAAAAGATGAAGCATGCTCTTCAGACCAGAACACTCAAATATATTTCTATGTGCTTCTCACAAACAATAAAATGGTAGAGATGAAAAATGATAGAGGGGCACGTGGACCTCATTTATTTCAAATAAATCAATATCAGAAATCTCAAGTCCAGCAGCCTTCACAGCTGCCGGAATAGCCACAGCTGGCCCGATTCCCATCACTGCTGGATCAACACCAACAGCCACAAAGCTCCTGCTGGACCAAACAAAGACTTAAAAATCTGTCTGATTTCACATCTAGAACTTTGCTTTCAAACCACACAGCAATCAAACCATAACTAAATATTAAAAAACCAAACCTGAAGACACCGAGAATCGGAAGGTTTTTCTTCAACGCTACATTCCTTCTCATAAGTAGAACAGCAGCTGCACCATCACTGACCTGGCTGGAATTTCCTGTATTAGGACATATCTATTAAGTGAGTTTATTTGTCCTCACCACAGACTGCCAGATTAAATGTCAGCAAACCATTGAATCCTACCTCTTCTAAATCTGCAAGTTCAGTTCCCAAAAAAAGACAAACTCTAGGGTCAAAATAAAAACCTGCAGTGGTAGAACCGTTCTTTTTGAACACAGTTTTGAGCTTTGACAGATCAGCAAGAGTTGTTCCAGGTCTGATACCATCATCTACGGATATGATGACGGGCTTTTCATTGCCAGATTTTGCATCCACCAGCTTCATAAAAAGCACAGTAACTAATTACCTCCTCGAAATGTTTGACAAACTTGACATATCATTGTTCCTCATCAGTTTGCAGTGAAAGTGTTCATAAACAGGCAGACCCACCTTGGTTTCAACTGGAATAATCTCATCCTTAAACCGCCCAGCTGCTGTTGCAGCTGCAGCCCGAGCATGGGAGATAACCTGTCCAAAACGCCATCAATATCTCAGCTTTGAGCTAACCTTGTAATTTACACAACTCTGACAAGACCATTTACACAAATACCTACCGCAGCCTCATCTTGCACCTTCCGTGAGACATTGAAGCGTTCAGCCACATTCTCTGAAGTAATTCCCATTGGGAGAAGACAGTCCTGCACCTTTTGTATGGTCTCGACCTGTTCCAGATCATTAAGTGCAGCTACTCAGTTTTGAAGCAAGTAATGGACGGCAAATATCATAGGCAAACAACAAAACAAGCATGATTTTTGACCTCGAACGACACTTTCGAAATACACCACAACACTTTGGAAATACTTGCCTTTGGATTTACAGAACCCTCCCAAGCCATGGGATTGGCAGTCATAGACTCCAACCCAGCACCAATACCTGGAAAGGGACTTTAACGTCAAAAGAACCATTTTTAGGAAGAAATTCACTTCCTCAGTTACTAGTACTGAGCTTTACCTATATCATAGTATCCTGCTTTAATGGCAGCAACAACGTCAGCAACAGCTTGCAGGCCTGAAGAACATTGCCTGTTTACAGTTCGAACAGGAACAGTTTCTGTGCAAGATCACAATACATACACATGAAAAACCAGTCAGAGCCCCCATAAACATTGCCCAAAACTCCAGGAACAAAGATGCTCCAAAACTACCATCACCTTCACGATACAAAACACAAAGGCAGAAGGAAGCAAAGAGGCATGGATAACCAAAACACTGAAGCTAGACTCATTCAGCCAAAGACACACCTGGAAACCCTGCATAGAAAGCAGCCATCCGACATTCATTTGCACGCTGTGATCCTGGGGCAAGGACAGTGCCAACAACAATATCCCCAATTTCTGCAGGGTTTACACCCGTTCTTTCGACAACAGCCTGTGCATCAGATGCTTAAACTCATCAGAAGAAACATCCATATGATAATGACCTAATTTACTCATCGCAAACAAAAAAATACAATGTCTATCTCTTTCTTACTCTTAGGACAGGTGCTAACAAATCGTCAGGGTACGTATCCTTGAAGCCACCACGTTTAGATTTACAAATAGGGGTTCGATAAGCTCTGCATAATAGTATGAGTCTCATCAGGACATAGAAATTGAAATTCATTAGAAAATCAGTGAGCCTTTAGGAATAACATTCTTACGCAACAATGACGACATCATCGTTGAAATCAGTGGTCCTCTCGTAAGCAGCGCTATCCCCAGCCGAGCAAGTCGATAACTAGAAACATAATTTCTTACCACCATCAGTAGAGAGAAACCAAATAAGAGCCTAAAAAAGACTCCCAAACTCCTATCCAAACGCGCAGGTTAGCAAGGTTTATTACTAATTTTTCAAACAAACGCGCAGGTAGCAACAAAGAATGAGATTTATTATTAATTTTTCAAAGGGATACAAAACAGATTTTCTAAGCTGCACAGTGCAAGCTTGGGTTTAATGGTATCGACGTGCAAAATTCGAGATCCGGTAAGGGTTTTCAAAGAGCCGTGATGAAAGAACCTATTGCAAGACGGCAAAAAGCAAGGGCGGTTCTCACCAAGAGTTCAGAAGAGATTCGGGGCGTGCGAGAGGGACAGAGATGGTCAAGCAGAACCTGCTGTCGGGCAGCTAAACGATCCATAGATGAGAGAATTGGATAATTCTCGAGAGAAGGATGATGATCTTTGCAACAATCAATCAATCAATGGGAGCTAAAGCAGAACTCTGTCTAAGATCTATGAGATATGAATATGTATATGATGATAATCAAGATGAAATTAGGCAGCACGCACCGCTTTTCTAATTGACTATATCCCCTATTTTGCTTACCTCATCGCTTACGTGTTCCTACCTGCACCCTCTCCACCTCAGCTTTCACTACCCCCTTGCCACATCACCGAATATTCTTTGTACGGCTTCCCATTTTTCCCAACTCTCATATGATGATGAAGAGCCCGTTCCCGCGCTCACGTCTACGTGCATGCTACTGGTTCCCTCCACGTCCCCACCACAAATTGCATGCATGCCTTACTACCTTCTGTTGCTACTGTACTGCCCCATTGCACATCGGAAATTTCACTCATTTCACAAGGTTTTTGCATGTTCTTATGTTTTTGTGGGCCTATTGTAGGATCTGCCATCACCAGAGATGCAGGATTTGTCGTCAGAGATGGGGCAAGGAGTAAAATTGGAACCATTTCTCTCCACAAATGCTCAAGAATACTACTTTGAGCATGGTGGAGCGGCGAGCCAGAACATACTCTAAGGAGAAGCGTGCCTCTACAGAAATGCCCATAGTTGCCAGATAGAACCTCTTAGGGGCCTGTTCCCACTCACCACTCCATCATGCTCAAGTAGCATCTGTGAACATGTGTGGGCAATGGTGAGACTTAGCTCCCTCAAATTCTTTGCTCCCTCCTCCTCTCCCATCTCTAACCAAAAACCTGCAACCGTTGAGAGACTCATTTTTCTTGTCCCCCACCCCAAGGTGCTACATTGCCACATTGTGGCACCTTGATTATAGGGGCAACGTATAGTGAAGAGAAGAAATACCACAAAGTGGAATTTTTACCCAACCAATGAAAAGGGTCAAATTTTATAGAGTAGTCAATATCATACATTATTGGAGGGTGTGATGGGAGGGCAGACCTCTCTGTGACATACAGTGGGATCCGAGGGAGTTGTTCTAGCCAACCTGAGTAGGGCAATCAAACAAGGTGAAGGAGATCCCTTTCTTTTCTTACACGACTCGCATAGGGCACCAGCTACAACTTGAGGCAGCAACATGGTCCCCCTTGAGGGTATGACACTGGATTGAGTAGGATGTCCGAAGAGAGGTCCTTTGCTGGCCTCGTCTCAGATCTAGTCTGTGGCTAGGCAAGTAGGCCTCGAGACTTCACACTATTGCGAGGTAATCCCACTCTATGGAAAGACCTCTCGGATGGGATGAATGGGCAAATAGTAGCTCCTGAGTCCACTAATCCTTAGATAGTTGAACCCCCAAATGACCTCCAACACTTTCCCAAGGTACCCGTTAACAAATTGGGCCATTACTTTGAAAGTAATGACACCAACATAGTACTTCCCATCTCCCAACATGACAAGAATGCTATGGCAATCTTGGATGGAGGAGCGGGTGTAAGCATAGTCACTAAGCAATGCTAGGCCAAGTGAGTATGACCTACGATGGAAAACACAAGTCAAATTGGCTGATGTAGGAGTTCTAAGAGACATCAAGATTAAGACCTGTGGTTTAACCTACTTGGTGTGGTTTGTTGTAATGGACTAACCCAACCAACCGGATGGCTACGGCATCATATTGGGTAGACCTTTCATGCAAGCTGCAAGATTGGTCCATGGTTGGAGCTTAAATAGAATATATTATACGTAAGGATAAGCAAGTCATGAGGGTGGATCTACAAACTTGGAAGGCTCCTCCTATTTTAGGGAATCTATTCATGCAGTTGAATCTGACGCCACGAATAGGTCAACATCGGTAAATGTATTCAAAGCCTACAAGGAAAAGGACAACAGGAAGAGTCCTGAAGACTCTTGGTGTGCTCCTTTACCTAAGTTAGAAGAGTCAATAAATTGGATACATACACTGGCCGTAATAGATCTGCCAAGTACTAAAGGAACTCAATTTATGCACCTTGACAATGATAAACCTATTGCAATTACATCTTTTTACACTATAAGAGCGGTACTACCTATTGAACCTGCAATTAATAATGCCATTAATACTAAGGAGATAGATATTACTCCATCTCAACTTGGATAGAGTTGACATCAGCAGGTGCAACATGCCAAATACAGGCCGGGGCAGTCAGATGGTCGAGCAAGCAACAACTCATCTTTTGGGAAACATTAAAACATCTCGGCCAGGTACTCCTTCAAGTCTTTGATTGTGAAATTCAATCCATAGGAGGCACCTCAATTAAGGTTGTTGGTTCTTTAATGCTGAATGTTTCTATGGACAATCACGTTGTACCTTGCAAGGTGTTTGTAACTTCCTGCAGGTACCTTGATGGAAGCCACAATTCTCGATAGAAGTTGGATCCAAGACACTTACAAAGGGTTGTTTGGTGATGAATCAACCCACCAAGATGCCACCCAATGGACCAACATTCAAGAATCGGCATCCACATCTACTTCCACCTCTCAGCCTCTATAAGAGCCTTATCAACAACAAAGCTGACAAAGAATAAGAATAACTAAGCAAGTATGGGGCCGAAAGGATCTACTAGAGGCCCAAGGGTATTTTGAAAGTGAATCATATATTTGCGTTCTAACGAGACCTCGACATCAAAAAGCCACCCCATCATGTAAACAACACACCTCAACATCGAAGAACTAAATGACGCCATCCAACAAAAAAGGTACAATATGGTTGGGTTCCAAAAGAGACCTAGGGATATTGCCTTGGAAATAATTATATTTGGGTACTCAAGGTACTATGTGTAACAAGACTACTAGAGACCTAGGGATATTGGCTTGGAAACACTTATATTTGGGTACTCAAGGTATTATGTGTAACAAGACCACCTCCATCATCTTCGAGCAGCAACAATGACAATGTGATCAATAAAGAGCAGAAGAAAGAATGGAGGCCAAAGCCTCTAAAATTGTTATCATCAACACAGGAACCTGCTCACAAGGACAAGGGAAAAGTGCCAATAAAGGAGGATCGTATACAAAGAACATCTTCTACCTCCTATCGGGGTAATTACACAAGAGCCTATCTCAAATAGAGAGATAGTAACACAAGAACTTACTCGACCACAAGTCTATCAAAACACCATTGAATTCATTGGGTCATCTTTAGGGCAAATAGTAGTTACACAAGAACCTATCTCCAAACAAGAGACAATAACACAAGAAGCTACCATGAAAAGAATGGAATCTACTTTGAAAGCTACACAAGAACCTTCTTAGTAAGAAGTTCAATATCAAGCTTTGTGACAGCTACACATGTCACACCAACCATGCCAGACATAGTGGAAGTCACATAAGAACATTCCAATGAGAATAACAAATTATTTTCATTGGTAGCTTTCTCAGAAGCAACTTGGGCCCAACTCAACAAAAAGAAAAGTTCTCTAAGACACTTTGGTCCTACTCACATTTTCTCCAGAGGACATATATCACTTTATTATGGTGAGACAATGAAAGCTGAATAGGCTAGAAGATGTAATTGACAAGTCACAAGAAAGATTGGATTAGGATGGAGCTAATGCAAGCTCAAGGATGTTATGATGGCAATGTGGATCTCTAACATCATCAACACAGCAGCCACCTTCTCATGCTTGTATTGCAGTCAACTTAACCTCTCTAGAGCCAAAAAAGTTTGAGCTTATGAAATTGACTACCAAGAATACACCGAGAGTAGATACAAGAACCTACTCCTAACAATAGAGTAGATCCACAAGAACCTTCTGTACTGGAAGATACCAAAGACCTTAACAAAATGGAAAGAAAATCCTCACCAACAAATGCTATGCAACCCTTATTACTTCATCAAGGTCTAGGGCCGGTCAAAGACATATCAACCCTTGGTGTCCCAAGGCACTCCTCCACATAAGGAGCAACAAGTGGTTCTACACCAATGGCTCCAAGGGATGAGTTTGATTGCAAGGTGAATTTGTTGACATCAAATGGGTTGTGGATGAGTTTCTTGTGATCCTGAAAGCTTTTTTCACTTTCCTTTACTAACGCTTCATTAGCTAACTCCAAATCTCCCTCCATTTTTTATTTTGTCTTACTCTTTTCTTTTTTCTTTTTGTTACTTAACACTAGTTCCCAATTAACCATTTGAGCCTCCTAATGTAATGTTGGTTTTTATTTTCTATACCTTCCTAGAACCCAAAATTCTTTAAACCTCTTCATCCATAGTCCTCATTTTAGTAGTTTTTATGGTGTATTATCAAACTCCACTTGATTTGATAACTTAGAAAAATAAATCTCCAGATCGTCGCAACCTTATTAGGATCGAAGAAACTACCAAGCAAAGTAACATAATCCATCAAATGGATTTAGAAGGAAACTCTATGTAGAGACGCAAGACAAAATGTCATGCAAAACTTTGGACTTACAAACATGGCATGTCAAAGACATAGTCTAATGAGAACTCAATAAAAGTCCCACTCAAATCAAATATGGTATTTAAGGATGAGCATGAGTATACACGGTACTGACTCTATCAACACTAACACCACTATGATCTTACATCACCATCTTCTTCCTACTAACTTACACATTACATTTTCCTTTTCTTCATCTTTCTTTGAAAGGTCACAAGTACTCAGCTCCAATGTGTCCACCCAACGTCTAGCCATTGCAATCACTCATGCCAGGATGTGCCACTTACAATGAAATCTAGTGCTGGGACCAACACCTCACTAGACACATATCTATCGTACAAGCAACAATTCCACAACTAAGAATCCAATGAAGCCCTATGAAGCAATGTAGCTAGGGAAGGTTCACATAAGTGCACACAAAGAATGATATTCAGTTGACAACAAACCTCTAGCACCCATGACCTTTGTGCGATCCATGGGACTAGATTGACAACAGGAAAGGGGGCATGTTAATTACATTAGTTGGCAATGCCATTTGATTGGATAGTGGCAAGTCCATAGAGCTAGGATTGTGCCTTTGGGGACAAATGGACCCAAGATGATTGTAAAGGAGGAGGAAAGAGAGTGGTACTAAGAGAATAGGGTTGTGTTGAGAGATCACGCTCAACATCATGTAATCATATGTGCATAGCACTAACCCAATAGAGTGCTATAAAGGAAAGGGTTAGATGCCCTAACCCTAACCCTAAGTGGGTTTGTATATATTCTACATTTTCAACTATACTTGAGCAGACAGTGCTAGAGCAATGCTTAGTGAGAAGCCTCTTTCGAATCAGTATTGGGCAGAAGCAATAGCTACTGCAAACTATTTGCTTAATCGGCCTCCTAATGAACCGATTCAAGGTATGACAACTTATAAAGCATTCAGTAGACACAAGCCACACATTGGGCATCTCTGCATATTTGGTTGCATAGCATATGCCCACATACCTGACAATCATCGCATGAAATTGGATGCGAAGTCACACAAATGCATCATGGTTGGCTACAGTGAAGAAAGCAAAGCATACAAGTTGTATGATCCCATCAACCGCAAGGTCATTATCTTCAGAGATGTAATCTTTGATGAGGAACCATAATGGAAAACCTCAAACACACAGGAGATAGACGCACCGATTTCACAGTCATCTACAGAAATGGTTGATGAAGAAGAGCTAGAATTTCCAGAAACACCCCAAGTAGAGCCACAGCAACTCAGATGGTCTACTAGGGACAGCAGACCACCAGCCAGATCGACATATACTCAGAAAGGCAAAGCAATTCAAGTTGAAACCACCAACTATGTTCTTATGACTACCATCATGGCTATAGAAGAGCTAGTGTACTTCGAAGATGCAGTAGACAAGCCAGAATGGCAAACTGCTATGAATGAAGAAATGGATGCTTTGTATAAGAATAACACTTGGGAAGTATGTGACCTTCCACCAGGAAAGAAGGCCATAGCAAACAAATGGGTATACAAAGTGAAGGACAATCCAGATGGCAGTATTCAAAGATACAAAGCCACACTAGTTGCAAAAGGATTTGCACATCAATATGGTCAGGATTATGATGAGACTTATGCTCCAGTAGCAAAGATGGATTCCATACAGTTCTTGATATCACTAGCGACACTCAACAGATGGAATGTGTATTAGCTAGATGTCAAGAATGCATTTCTCAATGGTTATTGAGATGAGGAAGTCTACATGCAGCAACCAAGAGGTTATGTTGAACCAGGAATGGAGAATAAGGTTTGCCATATTAAGAAAAGTCTTTTGCTAATTTGGGATATGAAATCCAATGTAGTCATACTCTTTACTACAAAGTTCAAGGGGAAGACATTACTATTTCACTATTGTACGTAGATGATCTGATTGTGAACAGAAGCAAAGATAGCTTCATTAAAAAGCTAAAACAAAACTTATTTGCAGAGTTCGACATGAAAGATCTTGGACTTATGCACTATTGTCTTGGTATTGAGTTCGGGAGAGATTTAGATAGCACCTTCATGAGTCAACTCAAGTATGTTGATAGTCTCTTGAAGAAGTTTCATATGGTAGATTGCAAGATTGCAGCCACTTCCATGGAATAGAGTTCGAAACTTACTAAAGATTCAGAAAACCTACAATCAATGATAGGTACTACAGGCAGCTCATCGGATCTCTTATATATCTGACTATCACACGGCTAGATATATGTTATGCAGTAAGCTCACTAGCATTGTTTATGGCAAATCCAAAACATTCTTTTTTGGAATGCAGCCAAAAGAGTCTTGAGATACATCAGAGGTATAAGACAGTTTGGAATAGAATACCGAGGAACTCATCCAAGGTTGCATGGATACTGTGACAGTGACTATGCGGAGATCATGAGACCAGGAGATCGACACAGGGATATTCATTTTTCCTTGGTCAAGGTGCTATATCATGGTTGTCAAACAAAGAACCAATTGTTTCTTTGTCTTAGACTAAAGTAGAATATAGAGCACTCGCTACAAGTGCATGTGACACTATATGGCTCAGAAGACTATTGTCAGAAACAGATTACTTTGATGAATCAAAGCCAACAACAATATACTATGATAATCAATCGGCTCAAGCATTGCCCAAGAATCCAGTATATCACTCCAGGACAAAGCACATTGATGTCAGAGAGCACTTCATCAGAGAAAGAGTGTTACTTGGTAACATCACATTGCAGCATTGTGATAGCAAAGAGAATGTTGTAGACATCTTTACCAAAGCACTCGGTAAAGAGCTTTTCAAGAAATACTGACTAGCTCTTGGTTGGGGTGTGATGGAATGTAATGCTCAGTCCTTCTTTGATTCCCCAAAATCATCATCTTGAGGGAAGGCCTGCTTCATGATGTTGATCTTGAGGGAAGGTGTTGAGAGATCACACTCAACATTATGTGATCATACGTGCATAGCACCATCTCATATGTGCATAGCACTAACCCAATAGAGTGCTACAAAGGAAAGGGTTAGATGCCTTGGCCCTAACCCTAAATGGGTTTATACATATTCTACATTTTCAACTAAATCTAGTGTACATTTAGTCATTTGTGGTGTGCTCTCTAGCTGTGCCCTCTCTCCTCATCTCCACTCTTCTCCTCTCCCCTGTTTATATTTTGTCAGGTTGGACCTCCCTTCAAAAGTTGGCATATATAAAGGACAAATGGTTGACTTTGTTCTTCACTTGTTGGTTGTACACATTGGAATACAAGCTTTATTCCTCATCTATGGAGTTATCTCTTGTCTCCTTATAGTGCCTTTTATGAATGCCATGTTCTCTTCTTCTCTTCTCCCTTTCTCCCTTGTCCACTCCACTCTCCTCTCCCTCTTCTTCTCCTTATGGATTCATGATTGCAACAAGCCGAGACTTGTTAGAGTAATTACTAAGAAAGTGGGTGCAGCCGCCTTGGCAACAAAAAGGAGGGGAGGGAAGGAGGGGAAGCAAAGGAAAGGAAGTGGGACAAGAGGGAAAGGGAAGGGAGGGGAGGGAAGGGAGGGCAAGATAGGAGGGGAGGGGAGGGGAGGGAGGGCAGGGCAGGGCAAGATAGGAGGGGAGGGTGAGATGGGAGAGGAGAGGTAGTATGTCTAAAAATTCATGTATCTTCAATATTATTTCTCTCATGTGTTCCAATATCTTCAAAAGGATACCTTTATTTATGTCCAAACTTGAGCATTGATTTGTATTTATCAAACACAATTTCACTCCACCTATTCTTTAGAATGAAATTTTTTTGCCAAAAGTGGGCCAAATGTAAGGTCTTTCCATGTATTCTTAAGAATGAAAATTTTGGCCTTACATTGGCAAGTCTATGGAATGAGGGTAAGGCCAAAGTCTCTGGTATGGTGCATTAGGGCTTGATTAATTCTTCTTTAGGCTTGAATATTTAATGCATTAACTTCACAACTATTATTTATGCTTGAACTTGTAATGTATTAATTTCATGACTTAGGATTTTATGAAGTTATATCTAACATGTCCCAAATTTAATGGAAATTAATATCCTACATAACACAACAAAGTATCATCATATCCCTTTCCAAAATCAATGCTACCTAGCAGCTTTCCTGGCATTTTCACTGCCTTGCATTTGAGTTAGCTATGATGAAGAATGTTGCCTGCCTTTGGAACCTCTTAGAGTTACCGTTAGCATGATCTAATTTCATGTACCCCAAAACTTGAGACTTGGAGATTCCCATATCACACCAGCGGTAGCTATCTTGTCCACTCTCAATGCTAGTAAGAGCTAGGCCCCATAGACTAGTAAAGAAGTATTTTTGGAGGTTCAATTTTTTCCCTCCGTCTTCTACAGGCCCCATGATGAAATAGGATATATTCATCACCCTACATTTAATGCAAGAATTGACAACTTTTTTGGACCTGACTATGTAGTTTACATCCCAAAATTGGTGCTAAAATTGCAGATTGGGAGATTCCCATATCACACCAACGGTAGCTGTCTTGTCCACTCTCAACACTAGTAAAAGCCGGTCCCCATAGACCGGTAAAAGAAGTCTTTTTGGAGGTTCAATTTTTTTCCTCCGTCTTCTCTGGCCCCATGACAGAATAGGATATATTCACCACCCTACATTTAATGCAAGAATTGACAACTTTTTTTGGACATGACTATGCAGCTTACATCCCAAAATTGGTGCTAAAATTGCATACCGGGCATCTCCATTTGCCGGGGGGTGTCCCTAGCGACCCCTTGGA